>NC_068987.1:72381560-72392416 GCF_001194135.2 Octopus bimaculoides
AAACACACCATCATCGGTTGTCAAGCGATGGTAGGGGGACAAACACACACACACACACACACACACATATATATATACGACGGGCTTCTTTCGGTTTCCATCTACCAAATCCACTCACAAGGCTTTGGTCGGCCCAAAGCTATAGTAGAAGACGCTTGCCCAAGGTGCCACGCAGTGGGACTGAACCCAGAACCATGTGGTTGGTAAAGAAGCTACTTATCACACAGCCACTCCTGTGCATAAAAATATGAAATAATTTTTTAAACATTGAATGACTAAGAGGGTACATCCTAGCAAAATAGGAATCATAGGGGTCCATAGGTAAAAATGGTTGAGAAACATTGCTCTACCGGGTCTCTCTACTTGCTAAAAACAGAGACTGGTCTTCTTCAATTTACATCCACCATCTCTGTTTTAGAAAAGGTATCGGAAATGGTCCTGAATTCCATGCACGTAAAAAATGAGATGGCCACAACTGGAGTACTTTGATCATAGCTCAGGTCAGTGAAAGGCTGACTTGGGGTGGTTGTAGGGGTGCCCATAGGTTGTGGTTCAAGTACAACCTACACTATGAAGCATAAATACTAAAAGCAGAAAAAAAAACCATAAACACATCTACAACAACCAAGAACACAAATATTACAGCATCTTAAAAAAAATCTCAGTCTTGCCCACTCAGTCCAGAAAAAAAAAAAAACCCATTAGAAACACATGCAAACAGAAATAACTGCAAAATCAATTGCCTTGTTAGCCCCAGATACTGTTCAGTGGTGTACCCTGTTAAGTGCAGAGCCCATTCACTTAACAAACATAAATATCATAGATGTTCATAAATAGCAACAACTTGTCTATGACATTCATACTTCCTTTAAAAAAAGGACACATTGGATAATGTAGTCCCAGATATACAATGCCCATACAATAAGGGACAAATTTCAGCTGGAACACATTTGATCATAGATATGCTCAATCAGTGCTGAACTGGGTTAAACTATAACAAGAACACTAAGCCTACAGGTTACTCAATGAGGAATTTTCTATGTGGTCACTGGTTTACTTGAAATAGTCGCCAAATTCTTCTGAAAACATAATCAGACTGGCTCCTAAGTATATGAATTGACAATGAAAGATCAACTTTTGATTTTTTGAAATTATATCTTTTCCTTTTACTTTTTTTTTATTATGAGTGACTACAATAATTGTTTGATTTTGCTTTCTTTTTCTAATTAACAGGAAGATTTCTATCAAGATCTTTTAACATGTTATATTCAGAACATCGCACCTAAGATTATTTAGTAGTTATATTTTGTGATCAAAAAATAAGATGTTGATACTAATTTAAAGAAAGAGTTCAGAGATCTTTCCTATTGGGATACCAAAGTAGACAATCTTTGCTTCCTTTACACACACACACACACACAACACACATATTTTATCAGCAAATCTGTAATCCAATACACTTTTATGAGGGTGATAGTATTGTATTCTTGTCATATGTGTCGATTTTCTATTGGTGACAACAGATTGGGTTATATTTCACACAACCAGTAAAGTGATAACTTTGACTTTTAATGTACATATATTTTGTATTTACTACAAACAGTAGTTTTACTACGAATGGCCTAGTAGTTAGTCTGTTGGAGATATTATCATCAAGGTCATTTCCAAATTGAGTGGCAAGTTGTGTTCTTGAGCAGGCTACTTCATTTCACATTGCTTCAATTCACTTGGCTGAAAATGAGTAACATTATGACATCAATGGCCCTTGATGGCTGCAGCACATTGAATGGTGTACATACTTCAGTGATTGAATATTTAAATGAAAATTCTGTCTAGGTTGACTAAACATCCATTGTACTAGTACAAAATACATGCCATCAAATATTGAAGACATTAAAAAAAGAACATTCTAGAACCCACGAAAAAGAGCAGGTAGAAAGGACAAACAGACTGAATCAATAGGATAAGGTGCCACTGTTTATTGCACAGGTTTAGTGGAGTAAATAGTGGCACCACAGTAAAATTGTTTTATTGATTTATATAATTAAATGTGTATCTATGCTCTCCCACCATCATTCATAAAAATTGGACAAGATTCATTCATTCATCACCATCATCATTTTATGTCCATTTTCCATGCTGGCATGGATTTGACAGTTTGACAGGAACTGACAAATCAGAAGCATGCTCCAGTCTTTGGCATGGTTTTTACAGCTGGATGCCCCCCACATACACACTTTTTTTTAAATAGGAAAAATAAGACAATGTGAGAACAAAAATGAAAAGGAAACTAGTAAATTAAGAAAATGCAATGGGGAAAAAGAAAAAGACAAAAGAAATAAAGAGAGGAAAAGATAAAATGCTAACAAACTGGTATATATTGACAAAGAAGAAACAAACTCAAAGAGAGAGAGAGAGAGAGAGAAAGAGAGAGAAAGAGATTGACAGAAACAGTCTAGTCCAAAGCTGGCCAACCTGTGGCCTGCAGACTTTTATCTTGCAGCCTGCATGATACTTTTTGAAATGGGTTTATTTAAACAAAAATTTAAAAAATTTTATCAAATATTAAAGTTTGTAATGAAAAGTAAAAAAGAAAGATAGTACTGTTTTTGCAACGATAATATTTCATGTTGAATCAATGATCATTCATTATTGTAATAATAGCACAAATGCTTTCAATTCTGTCAGAAAGTTTTTTGAGAGCCGCTTGTATACTGTGATTAAAGTGACCTGCAATGTAATTCAAGTTGGCCAGGTTCTAATCAATAGATTTTTTTATGAATAATCATTAAAACAGCAAATGACTCAGATACTTGAGTGAAAAACTAAATGCATTTACTTCATCCCTAGCTGTTCTAAGTTCAAATATTGCCAGACTCAGTATAGCCATTCAATTATCCCAGCATTGGTAACTTATGTACCAATAATATTTCAAAGTTGACTCTCTTTTACTCTTTTACTTGTTTCAGTCATTTTACTGTGGCCATGCTAGAGCACTACCTTTTGTCGAGCAAATCGACCCCAGGACTTATTCTTTGTAAGCCTAGTACTTACTCTATCGGTCTCTTTTGCCGAACTGCTAGGTTATGGGGACGTAAACACACCAGCATCAGTTGTCAAGTGATGTTGGGGGGACAAACAGAGACACACAAACATGTACATATATATATATATACATATATACGATGAACTTCTTTCAGTTTCCGTCTACCAAATCCACTCACAAGGCTTTGGTCGGCTTGAGGCTATAGTAGAAGACACTTGCCCAAGGTGCTACGCAGTGGAACTGAACATAGAACCATGTGGTTGGTAAGCAAGCTACTTACCACACAGCCACTTCTACGCCTATAATTATATATATGCTTCCTCTACAAACATTAGTCTACACCTGAAAATCAGTAGCAGTGGTCCTGTATTACAACTTCCATAGTAATTCCATTCACATCTATGATGTATGACAGGAATGTAAATCAACTACAGTGATTTCATCATTATTAGGTGCGTACATCAAAAAATATGTCTAATGAAAAACATACTGGTCAAGGGAATACTGGCTGAAAGACAAGTTAGTCAAACGACATGTCTGTTGAAAGACCAGTCGCTTGCAAACATTAGTTGACAAGAATTCATTGGAATGAATATATATATATATATATATATATATATATATATATATATATATATATATGTATGTATGTATGTATATGTATATTCTGAAAATATCTGCAAACCATGATTTTTTTTTTAATAAAATCTTATTGTGATTTTAAAAGAACAAATTATAAAATAAGATATGATAAAAATAATAATACTATATATATAAGAAATATTGCACAAGGCCAGCAATTTGGGGGGAGGGATAAGTTGATTACATCAACCCTAGTACTCAACTGCAACTTATTATATCAGCCCTGATAGGATGAAAGGCAAAGTTGACTTCAGCGGAATTTGAACTCAGATGCCTGCGTTAGAAAGAGCATCCAACCATAGAAACCATACCACAACAGACAATTGGAGTCTGGTCACCTCCTGACAAACAGTCTAACCCATGTCAGTATGGAAAATGGACATTAAATGATGATGATGATATAAAGACAGACTAAATACTGCTATGCATTTTTCCCTAGTGTGCTAATGATTTTGCAAGCTCACCACCTTATTTATATGAAACATTTGTTAACCCACAGAGCTTAATAGAACTTCTTCTATCGGTCTAGTAAGTAGATGAGGCCCAATCAGACTAATATGCTTTCATTATCCTGCTTGAATATGCTATTGCGGATTAGCCCCAAGTCAGCTCTGATTTAGCAGACCTATGATCAATTGTATTCCAACTTTCATTAGTTATGAGTACAGGCATGACTGTATGGTTTAAGAATTTTGCTTGCAACAAATCGGCTTCTGGTTCAAACCTACAACACAACACTTTGTGCAAGAGCAAGTGTCTTATATTATAGTTTGGGGTCAACAAAACAGTTGTGAGTGAAATTTGGTAAATAGAAACTATATGGAAGCTTGTCAAAGACACTCTTCTTGTTTTTGGGTAGTTAGACTAAATCTTCCACCCAGTTTAATACCACTACCTGGCCCCTGGGTACCTTTAACTGAGTTCTCTCTGTTGCAAGAATTCTTGTTAGATCTCTGATCTGAGAATAATATCCTCTTCCCAACCACCAGTCTCAGAAACTCTGAACAAGGGGATCATGGCTGCTGCCTTCCTTCCTCTGAACTAAGCAATATTTTTTAAATTCCATTTTTCTTTTTCATTCAGAGGCATGGTTCTATAGTTAAGAAGCATACTTTACAACCATGTGATTTCGAGTTCAGTTCCACTGTATGGCACCTTGGGCAAGTGCCTTCCACTATAACCCCAGCACAATGCCTTGTGAGTGAACCAGGTAAATAGAAACTGTGTGGAAGCCGATCAGATGTGTGTGTGAGTGCATTTCCTCACCACTATGTGAGAACTGGTGTTGGTTTGTTTACATCCCCATAACTTAATGGTTCAATGAAAGAGACTGATAGAATAAGTATCAGACTTTTAAAAAATAAAGTACTGGGGTTGATTTGTCTGACTATGCTCTTCAAGGTTGTGCACCAGCGTGACCACAGTTCAATGACCGAAACAAGTGAAAGATAAAAGAAGACAGACTGTATCTCGCACTACACTATCAAACATGTCCTTTTTTTTTTTTTGTTTTTTTTTTTTAAATCATTTGAACACAGTATGGATTAATGCTAAAGATAATGAGTTATTGTTTTGAAAAACCTCTATTGCTGCTGCTGTTGCCACGACCACCACTGCTACCACCATCATCATGGTCATCATGAGCTCTATAATTAATGGTTTACTATTACCAAAAGTCTGATGCATCACCAACAGCACAAATGATGTTATCACAATCATCATCATCATTGTCAACATGAACTCTTTCAGTAATAGCTTATTGTTTTGAAAAAATTGGTAGCACATCGATGGTAGCAGTATCATCATCATCATCATCACCATGAGCCCTATCACTAATGGTTTTGCATTATCTCTTGTATGGATTATTAATTTTCTCTAGCTATCATATATTATTCTTTACATTATTTAATACGACGAAATCTGATCCTTCACAATGGTCACTATTGCTACTTTGGACATCAAGTTTAGACAAACCACCTGGTATCCCAACCAACTCACCCACCCAACTACACAGTCTTCTCCACCATCCATGCTACTATCCACCAAAATGGTTCGTCTTTTTCCACTTTCTTTGCATCATTCACTAACCCTGCATGTCCAAGCATGAAGTTATCTCCTCGATGTAGACTGGATACAATTAACTAATGAAAACATCACCAACACCGGCGCAAACGACAAAGAAGATTTATGTTGATGATGATAATGATAGCAATGATGATGATTATAACAGTGAAGATGATGATAACAACAACAGAGAAAAATTTAAATACCTGAAAGAAGATTAATAAATAAAAAGATAGTGCTCAGCTTCGTAATCAGTTGTTGTAGTTGAGACACCACCAAGCATTACGTTTTCAAGTTTGAACCAATGAGGAACCAACTAAATGCAATTACTTAATGTGGTAGAAATGGCAGAACAACTGAATCTCCCACAAATCTCACCCTAGCATCTTAAAAACAAAAGGGAAGGGAATACATTAGGCAATTTAGGCATAGATATATAAACAAGATGGGAAGTCATGTAGCCTAGTGGTTAAGATGTTGCACTCAAGATTGCAAGATCATGGTTTCAATTTCTGGATCAGGCAGTGTGTTGAGTTCTTGAGCAAACCACTTCATTTCACATGGCTCCAGTCCACTCATCTGCTAATGAGTAATCTCGTGATGATTGGTGTCACATTCCAGGGGAATGTTGTAAGCTCAGATGCTCATACACCATAACAACCAGGTAACTGGCCCTAAGAGTCCTAAGACTCAAGACAATAATATTTAAAGAAAAAAAATAAAAGATGGTCATAGCTGGAATACTTTTGATCACACATTTATTCAATCAGAGCTGACTTTGGCCAAAACAACAATTACACAAGTCAAGTCAACATTCCTGAAATTTGACTATTACAGTATGATAAGCTTGAACATTACATATCAATGGGCATTTACAGTTTTTTGCTTAAATGCTGTTGTGAAAGAGGAGGAGACAGCATTTAAGCAAAATCTGATGATGGCGACATCATCATTTAACATTTGTTTTCCATGCTAGCATAGGTTGGATGGCCTGACAGG
The DNA here is from genome assembly GCF_001194135.2 of Octopus bimaculoides. Taxonomy (NCBI): domain Eukaryota; kingdom Metazoa; phylum Mollusca; class Cephalopoda; order Octopoda; family Octopodidae; genus Octopus; species Octopus bimaculoides. The sequence continues at coordinate 72,388,312 of NC_068987.1, forward strand.
GGCCCGCATTAGATTTCATAGTCAGTCTTGGCTTGGTTTCTACAGTTGGGTGCCCTTCATAATGGCAACCAATTTACATAGTGTGCTTTTTACTTGGCACCAGCACCCGTGCTTTTTATGTAGTACCAGCACCTAACACCAATACTTTTAATGTGGCACCTTGGTTTTAAGACCTGAATTCTGTTGTGGTGGGTGGGTCCTCTTGAGTACAGCAATGCATCACATAGCTGTTGTACTCTTTTGATCTTGTAAAATTATCAACACCCCCTCCACCACATTACACTTATATTGAAGTTGCTCCAGTCCACTCAGCTGGCAAAAATGAGTAGTACCTGTATTTCAAAGGGTCAGCTTTGTCACACTCTGTACCATGCTGAATTCCCCCTGGGTAACTACGTTAAGGGTACACATGTCTGTGGAGTGCTCAGCCACTTGCATGTTAATTTCACAAGTAGGCTGTTCCGTTGATTGGATCAGCTGGAACCCTCATCATCAAAACCCAACAGAGAGCTGTTTTATATTCTTCCCAGGCTGGGATGTCGGTCCATCACAGAATTACACATTTTTGCCAGCTGAGTGAACTGGAGCAACATGAAACAAAGTGTTTTTGCTTAAGAACACAATGCATTGCCTGGTCCAGGAATCAAAACCACCATCTTGAGTCCAACACCCTTAACCACTAAGCCATGCACCTCCACAATCCCAGCATATAACTGGCACTAATTTTTTATTAACTCCTAAAACACAAAAGGTAGTAAAATATGAAATTGGGAAGCGGCACAAGATGAAGATGTTCTTATTTAGCCCAGGTCTGTCTTGATCAATGGTGTTCCAGATGGTTTTTTTTTTTTAACATTAATCTTTTAGTTAGGACAGAAGTGAATTGCTCATAAATCTTTTAAAGAGCTTCTGAGACTGGTTTAGGAAAATCTTCTCAACTGAAGACCTGATCCAGATACTTGCAACGGAGTGAAGTGTTGCTAAAGGTACACAAGGTGATAGTTGATAGCATGAAACAAAGTGATGGATTAAGTCTACACCTAAGTAGGCTATGGTGGGATTTGAACTCAGAACACAAAGAGCTGAAGCAAATACTGTAAATCATCTGGTCTGACATTCTTGTAGATTCACCAATCTACTGTCCTGGATTGATACTTTTTTATTGACACTAAAAGGATGGAAGACAAAGTTAACCAGAGCAGGATTTGAATTCAAAGCACAATGCAAAGAACAAATATTGCTAGAATGATCGAGTAAATTCATGGAGGATTCCTCATTCATTGACAAGTGGTGAGGGTAAATCAGACACAAATGTCATGTGTAAGTCATAGCTCTGAATCAAATTCACAATGACTTTCAGTATTGGATTACTGACATCCATCCACATGATTAGAAGTTCTAAAACTTCCTGTAAAGAACAGCCAATGTATGTTTGTTAGATGTGGAAAACCACGTCTGGATTGAGGGTATTGTGAAAAAAAGATAAAACAAACTGAACAAGGGTTATATCAAAAGTTATGTCCCTTAGTCCCAAAGGTCTCTGAGATGTAAGCTTACAAACGTTTTTTTTTTAAATGTGTAGTAGTTAGGGGTTGGTATTCATGTTGGGTTTGGAATGCAAATAGAGGTATTATATGTACAGGGTCTGGGAGATGGGCAAATGCTTAAGCACTTAAGCCAATGTTTGAGTGCATATGTACTGAAGTGTTCATTAGTGTATGTTTTGGTGAGACTATTTGTTGGGTTCTCCGGATATGGTGATGAAAGAGTTGGAAGTGGAGAATTGGTGACAATCTTGATGGGGCATATAGACACAATAGAATATATCTTCTATATTGTGGGCAAGGGCTAAAAATCTTACTTCTGCAGTTTAGGTAGATGCCTGGGTGCCAATAGATTTTAAATGGCTCTTTTTTTTTTTTTTGATTAAACACAACCTGCATCTCTGCTGCTGTTAAAATAAATCTTGCACTTTTCTAAGATTTTCCACCTTATGCCGGACTCTGTAGAGCTTTCCTTTAGGGAGGACTTACAGTTACTGCATCTGGTCCTAAAGGAACTTTCTGTCACTCACACATACTTCTGCACTGTTGGTTGCTCATTTGGGCCTTTTGATGTTACCTGTGCCTCATATACAACTGTTTCCATGTTACAGTAGTTGTTAAGGAGACATATGGTGTTACCTCTACATGAGCATCTAGTCTTTGACTCAGGTGTGAGCCTGCCTACTAATATCCTTTTTACACTAGGTGCACAGCTAAAGGAAACTCTTAACGTGTACCTATTAAACATTTTACCGAACCCATTTGTATGGGGGAAAGTGCTTATCTACTAAGCAAAGGAACATCCTGCCCATACAAGTTTTTACACTTAAGAAGAAGAGGTGATGTAAACCACAACACTATCCAAAGAAAATCTGCTTCAACGTGTGACTTACAGATAAGAGTGTTGGGCTCACAATCATAATGTTGTGGACCATGTAGTGTGTTATGTCTTTAAGCAAAGCACTTCATTTCACTTTGAATCTAATAAGCTGAAAATCAATAACAACCAAATGCTTATGCAAACTTCTCTCCCTGAGACAAACATACGATGGCCAGAGGGAGTTTATAGCTACTTGCAATTACATAGGTGCCAAAAGTAATTAACAAGAGGATAGTACATGCTATCATATCATAATTACTCATGACTGATGGCCACTGTTCTTTCATACATAACAAGTATCAACCTAATTTGACATTCATGTCTTTTTTTTATATATACAGTTGGTACTTGTGATTATTTTTTCTATAACCTCATGTTCGACTTAATATCATTAACTGTAACTTTTAATGCTCATTCTCAGATTAGTCAAGACAACTGATGAACCATTTCACACTACTACCCCCACCACCACCCTACATTATGGTTGTGTGTGTGTGCATGCATGTGTCTACACAAATATACATACACACACTTGTATCATGTGTCTGTGTGTATATGTATATATGTGAGAGAATCTACATGCATACATGTAATGTGTGTTTATATATATATATATATATATATATATATATATATATGAGTGTGTATACCAATATGTATGTGTGTCTATATATATGTGTGCATATATGTGTGTATATATACACACACATATATATGCATAGGTAATGGGGGGAGGAAAAGAGAAGATACAGAGAACTTCTGTTAGCAAACAGTTTAAAGCTAGACTTACTAAGGTGTTTTTAATGTGTTTTTACCTGTTGAGGAGAGAGAAAAATGTTTCCAGTCTAAACAGTTTTACTTCATGACCTTGCTCTCTCCAAGAGTCATATTGGAGGTGTGTGTGTGTGTGTGTGCAATATGAAGAAAGGTAAAAGAAAAAATGAATAAATAAACGTAAGCACACATAGACACTTGTTCTTCTCTCTCTTCACCAAATCTTTCTCCATTTCTTTCTCCTTCAGTCTCTCCTCAACTCAATCTCTAGACTTCTATTTCTCTCTTTCCACCACATCTATGTCCTCCAATCTCTCTCTCTCTCTCTCTCTCTCTCTCCCCACCTCTCCCTTTACCTACTCCCCACTAGTGTTTTTACACTTTCTCCCTTCCCATTCTCCTACCCACTTCTCTCTCTCACTCTCTCTCTCACCCCCTCCCTCAGAATGAACAGTACACTTAAGGAAATGATGGATTAAATCCTTTATTTACACAAGACAACACAAACACAAGATGGATAAAGCAAAGCAAGCCTGTGCCTGAACAAAGACATGTTTGGCTTAGCTTAGTTAATCTTTCCCCTTGACAGTGCCAATGTTCAATGTTTATAGATTGATCATATATCCACCAACAGCAACACTGGATGGATAGAATGAAAATAGACCCCCATTATGCCACACATTTTCATGTCTGGGGTAGTTCTTTTCAGTACAAGATGATAAACATTGAATGCTTGGGACAGGTAATTTGGTGCAGAAAGTGGTGCACAGAGCTAAACACTTCACTCTATGCAATATGATTACTTAAGTCCTATGAGAGATTTTAATTTCGTCTTTTATCCTCCTGGATAGTATACACACACACACACACACACACACACACACACACACACACACACACACACACA
>NC_068987.1:72393153-72393939 GCF_001194135.2 Octopus bimaculoides
CTTGGTCAGCCCAAGGCTTGGGCCAGCCCAAGGCTTGGTCAGCTCAAGGCTTGGTCAGCCCAAGGTTATGATAACAGACACTTGCAAAAGGTACCATGCGATGGGACTGAACTCAGAACCCTGTGGTTGGGAAGTAAACTTCTTACCACTCAGCCATGCCTGCACCTATGATGATGATGTCAACTGTGCCTTCCAGTGTTAATAAAATAAAATAACTCTCTAGGTTAACGAACAAGTAGAATTATTCAAGCTTCAATAAAAAATGTTTGTGGTGTTTAATCCATTTCTATGTTCTGAGTTTGAATTCTACCTAGGTCATCTTTGTCATTTGTCCTTCCAAATTAAGGACCAGTCCAAGCATTCTTTCTGTCTTCCAGCTATCATGTCTTAGAAATGTTTTTGAGTCAATGGTATGAAGCTTGAGAGAATGTTTGTATCAGCTCACAACGACACAGGAACCCAAAACAAGAATAAAGGTAAAAGTGCATGCTGCTACTATGTCATACTTGATTGCAAGTGCCAGACATGTCAAACATAAATAGGGGAAATAAATACAGAATCCAAAGAAACTAGCAGTGATTTTGTGTCAACAGCAACCCTTAAATATTCACAAATTCACAGAATATCATGAAATTTATACCTCAGGAAGGCAAAACTATTGATGCATTTAATAAAGCTTTTTGTTAGAGAGGAAATTTTGCTAGAAATGTTTGTATTTGTATCTCCCCAGAGCATATATATCTATCTATCTATCTATCTGTCTATCTATATATATATATATATATA
>NC_068987.1:72394452-72401853 GCF_001194135.2 Octopus bimaculoides
ATAGTTATCGCCAAGCCAACATGGCAGTCCAACATGGTGTCACATAGCTAGCTAGAGGCGATGGCCTCTTAGAGCTAATCAACGGCAGCATTCGTCCTATTTTGGGGGCTGCCATGTTGGCTTGGCAATAACTATTAATATATATATATATATATATAACTCCAAATTTACAAACTTTAGTAATGTAAGGGACTGATTCAACTCCATTATATTCTGGCTCCTTTGTTCTTGTTGGTGTTTAGCCCTAAATCAGCTCTGACAGAACAAGGTTATGATCAAAGGTATTCTTTTTATATATCTGGAACTACATTATCCGATATATATCCTTCACTTTTTCTAAGAAGGTAGAATGCAAGTTGCAAGAGATTTGACTGCTATTTCTACCATCTACTTAAAGGCTCCATCAGCAGATAACACCTGTGGAGTAAAGCCTCAATACAGTCATTTGACCTGCTATAAATAACAGTCAAATCTCCTTCAAATCATACAGATAGGTACTAAGCAACAACAACAACCACCATCATACTGTGGGTGGCCTACCAGACCTCCACCAAGAAGGTGCTGACTTATTCATACATTTTTATACATCACTGTCTTTACAGTCAACTCCTAATTATTTCCACAGTCAACTCATTAAATATTGACTTGTTTTCTGAGGTGGTTTCTGGAGCAACTACACAGAACTATTCATGGATGGCTAGATGGACGGATTTATGTATGAACGATTGCAGGTGTGTATGTGCATATTTATTTATAGTGTGTGTATTTAGTTAGGGGGTGGGGATTACTTTAGGGAAAGGTACTGCACCCATGATCTTCACAGGTTTGTTTGCTATACATCCCATTTCTCTTGTAACCAAATAAGCAATCCAAAAATGTAAGTGGTCCAATATCAACTTGGTTATATTTTTCAGGAGAGTGCTCAACCAAACATAATATTTTGACAAGTGTCAAAAGGCAGTTACACCCATAGATCATGAAAGTTACAGGTGTATTAGCAAATCATTCAAATTCAGTTAGTTTAAAATTTGCACAAAGAAAGACATAAAAAGCAGAAAGTATACATCAAGTCACTAAGTAGAACAAGCAATAAATATTGTACCAAGTTATTAGTCAGAATATCGCTCATATAAATTTTATATCAACACATACCCCACACACACAAAGATATACTCTACAAAGGAGAGAGGGGAGAGGGAGGGAGAGAGAAGTGTGTGTGGAAGGTTCTTTTTAATCTTCATTCGTTTGTTTTATGTCTGTTTTCCCATGCCAGTATGGGTTAGCTAAATACTTATTACTGAAACCCTTTTTTTTTTACAGCTGGATACCTTTCCTATGACTAACCCCAACCTGTCTTTCAAGTAAAAGGTTGTTTGTTTTTTTAATTCAACTTGTCTTTAAAAGTACAGAGCTAGAGGACGATCTGTTAACAAGGAAGGTCAACATAACATCATTGATTTTTCTCAGTGCTTTCATACAAAGACATAAAAGGCATTCACAAATGCATGCACACACACACACACACACACACAATGAGTTTCTATATAGTTTCTGTCAACCAATTCTATTCCACTCACAAACTTTGGTTGGCCTTAGTCTACAGTAGAAGACACTTGCCCAAAGATACGATGTGAACTCCATACGATGAGACCAATAGATACAATATGAACTCTATATAACTCCATATTCATACAGCCATGCATGTTTATACAAACATTAGTTTTAAACAAAGGCTAGTTATATTACATATTAAAACAAATAGAGTGGATGATAGAATCAGCAGAGTGATGGCTACCATGAATTCCTGTGTTTAATATAATCATTTATATTAAGTTTATAGCCTTGCATCCCATGCTAGAAATCAATACTATATAACACAGGAAGGTGGTGACAAGCTGGCAAAGTCGTTACCATGTTTAATGGCATTTTGTTCCGTCTTCATGTTCTGAGTTTTCAAATTCTACTGAGGCTGACTCTGCCTTTCATCCATTCAGGGTTGATAAAATAAGTACCAGTTGTGGACTGGGATCAATGTAATTGGCTTACCTTTTCCTCCAAAATAGCTGGTCTCATGCCAAAACTTGAAATTGATATTTCTACAGGGATTAAAGTGGTGAGCTAGCAGAATCATTAGCATGCTGGGGAAAAATGCTTAACGGTATTTTGTCCTTCTTCGTGCTTTGAGTTCAAATACTGGTAAGGTTGACTTCGCTTTTCATCCTTTCGGGGTCAATAAAATAAGTAGCAGTTGAGTCCTGTGGTTGATGTAACCAACTTAATACCCACTCAAAACTGCTGGCGTTGAACCAAAAATTGAAATCAATATTATATAGCATGGAATGTCATAGTTTTTGACAAAATTGGTAAAGGAGTGGACAACATGTATCGTGGCTGTGATGCTTAGTTATATCTCTTTACATTATTGGGCTCAAATTCTGCTGAAGCTAATTTTATACTTTCATCCTTCTGGTGTCAACTGTCAATAAAATAAAGTACTACTCAAAATTTAACTACGTCAATCCCAACTAACATGTATAGCCATGAAGCTTATTAGGAAAACACAGGACATAGGATGGAAATATTGATATACTTTTACCGTTTTTTGGCTTTTTACTTGTTTCAGTCATTAGACTGCAACCATGCTGGGGCACCACCTTGAAGAATTTTAGTCAAACAGAACAACCCCAGTACTTATTTTTTTATTTTTTAAGCCTGGTGCTTATTTTATCAATCTCTTTTGCAGAATAGGGACATAAACACACCAACACCAGTTATCAAGCAGTGGTGGGGGACAAACACAGACACAAGGACACACACATACACAGATATCACACACACACATACACACACACAATGGGCTTCTTTCAGTTTCTTATTTCTTTATTACCCACAGGGGGATAAACATAGAAGGGACAAACAAGGACAGACAAAGGGATTAAGTCGATTACATTGACTCCAGTGCATAACTGGTACTTTATTTATCGACCCCGAAAGGATGAAAGGCAAAGTCGACCTTAGCGGAATATGAACTCAGCCCAGGGTACTATGCAGTGGGAGTGAACCTGGAACAATGTCGTTGGGAAGCAAGCTTCTTATCACACAGCCACACCTTACATAAAAATAATTAGCAGTGATTACACTGCGTAACAAAATTTTAAAATATATATTTTTTTTGTCTGAAGGTGTTATTTCTTATTTGTTTCTATCTAGAAATCAAAGGAAACAACTGCTATTCCCTTCAAATTTTGCTTTTGTGACCTGGGCCATAATGTTTTGAAACTCACCTATTTTTCATCACATTTCAAATAGACTCAGCACTGAGTAGATGAAGCAGAAATATTGTTATAGCAAATATTCTGCTCAATACCATAGATTTTCTTGTCAGTTACTTGACCATAACCACTTGAGCATGTCCCTTAGTGGCCAACAATATGCGCGTCTCTGATCATGAGCAAGAGTAGTAGGGGAGCATTCATAGCCACGTGCTGTCAGGGATTCTTTGGAGTTTGAATAAATGTAACAAAAGTAAAGTTTGAAGGAAATATTAACCATTTCTCGTACTTTCTAGGGGTGAGCAAATTGGAAAAAACAGCTGCTATCCAAGGACAGAAGTTGCGTTATACAGTATTATTGAGAAATTAGTTGAATGCATTAAGCTGGGTGTGTGAAGTTCATTTAATAAAACAAATCAAGTGCAATTGAATTAAGTGTTTGAGTAGCAAAGGTCATTAGATAATACAACATATCTTTATTGTTTATCTTTCACTTGTTTCAGTAATTGGACTGTGTAGCCATCCTGGGGTGCAGCCTTGAAGGGTTTAGTCAAACAAATTGAACCCAGTAATTATGTATTTTAAATTTTGGTACTTAACCTATCAGTCTCCATTGCCAAGCCACTAAGTTACAGGGACATAAACAAACCAGTACCAGTTGTCAAGCAGTGGATCAGGGGAACAAACAGAAACAAACATACAGATATATGTGTGTGTGTGTGTGTGTGTGTGTGTGTGTGTGTGTGTGTGTGTGTGAGTTTATCTTCACCTTTTTGATGCGACCCTCTACTCTATACTGCTTTTTCCCTCCATCCTTCTCTAATCCTCTTTTTCTCCCCCTCCTTCCTTCACCGTTTTCTATCTGTCTGTCTTTCCCCCTCTTTCTTTTTCTCTCGTTGCTCACATGTGATCATCATCCATCTTTTATTTGGTGACCTCACTGCTGCTGGTGCCACATAAAAAGCACCTTGTAAAGTGGTTGGCATTAAGAAGGGCATCCAGTGGAGCTTGGCGCAATCTTCTGACTTGCCAGTTCCTGTCAAGCTGTCCAACCCATGCCAGTATAGAAAACAGATGTTAAATAAAGATTATGATGATGCCAACTATTAATTATCAAAAATGAATTAAAATATTAACTATTAAATATTTGAAGTAAATAATTTCCAATTCCTTACAATAATCCTGATTTAAGTGGAATGGAATTCAGTCTATGATTTAGTAAATGACTACTATTTTTGGTGTTAGATGTGCACAACTTTTGTCCTTTTAAAGCTCAATAAATACCTACTAGGCATTTAGCTTATATGTCATGTATTAAGCTTACATGCAATATATTCAGTTCCATTTAACTGTCTCTATTAAGTGACAGTAATGACAGGAAGTGTTCACATGTGTGTTACAATGTATGTGTGTCTCTAATGATTTAACTAATTGTTATTTCATGCGAGCTCATAAAAAAATAATAGTGGGTGTGTATGTGTGTGCATGTGTAAATTCAACTAGATAAAAATATATACAAACATGCGTATCTCCCATTTTGTTTGGTCCAGGCCCTTCAAGCAGACTTATGACCATCCCAATTGTTGAAAAGGGTTATCAAGGTTTACATTATTCATATGTGTCCTTTTTGGAAAAAGAATGTTTTGAGGAGATTTGGCTGTAATTATTAGCATTATGAGCAGCCTTAAAACTCTTACATATCATGTTATATATATGAGTGTTTAAGCTTGATTATATATTGGTTTACATGCATATATAGCTTTATTTCATTTAGCTTCTATTTATTCCTATGAATGTGCATGTGCCAAACGAGTATGGACTACCTATTTCCATGGTAAAAATAGACCTGAGTAGGGCCAATATCTCAACGTAGAAAAAAAAAGCAAAGCAACAAGTGCAGGCATGGTTGTGCAGCAAGAAGCTTGCTTCCCAACCACATGGTTCCAGGTTCAGTCCCACTCCTTAGGTGAGTGTCTTCTACTATAGCCTTGGACTGACCAAAGCCTTGTGAGGGATTTGGTAGACAGAAACTAAAGGAAACCATCAATAGAAAAAGTATCAAGCTTTAAAAAGATAATAAATACTCTGATTGATCCAATCAACTAAAATTTCTTCAAGGTGGTGCCCCAGCATGACTGCAATTTAATGATTGAAACATGTAAAAAATAAAATTAAAAAAAACATTGATGGCAATATTCAAAACCAACAAGACATGGGAGAGAAAAGCCTTCTCTCTGGGAAGCAGAACATTCAACCCAGAGTCAAAAACTGTGGAGAAAAGTTGTTAATGGCCTATGCTCCCAAAGTAGTGAAGGGTTTAAATAAATGAAAGGATAAAAGGTAAAGTTGACCTCAGCAGGATTTGAACAGGGAACACAGACAGTTGAAACAAATACCACATGGTATTTCTATCCTATGCTGTAATGACTACCATTTTACTGTCACCTTTTTTGTCTAGGTGGATACACATAGTTTAGTGGTTATTGTGTAGGACTCATGATTGTAAGATTGTGGTTTTGATTCCTGGACCAGGCGATATGTTGTGTTCTTGAGCAAAACATTTAATTTCACATTGTTCAAGTCCACTCAGCTAGCAAAAATGAGTAATCCTGCAACATACTGGTATCTCGTCAGGCAGGTTAAAAAATATATGCCTCACAGAAACCAGGAAACCATCCCTATGAATCTATAAGTCTCAGGAAGGATCTTTCCTTTGTCTATATACATGATAAACCTGTCAAACATTATAGGTATTAATTATAAAGAATATCCATAAGAAAATGTTCAATCCCTCAAGTCGTGCCAAACTACAAAGTTTGCTGCAATCTTCTAAATTTCATGCATGAAATGAAACTCATCCAGCAGAAGGGGTTAGAGAATTTAAGAATTGGTAAAGAATAGGTAATAATTCCTTTCTATTAAAGACATAAGGCCTGGAAATTGCAGGGAGGGGATTAATTGATTATATTAACCTTCAGTATTCAACTGATAACTATTTCATCAACTACAAAAGGATAAAAGTCAAAGTTGACTTTGGTGGAATTTGAACTCCAAAAGCGAAAACTAATAATTAGAATTTTAACAGACCAAAAACTGAATGCATCTTTAGTGTTGCTACTTTCAAGCAAGTTGCTTAATCTTTCATTTAAGAAAAAGAACCACTAAAAGACATTTGTTTTTATGCAGTCTATCTCAGTTTACTAACATTCAGTAGAAGATATGAAATCAACACAGCCAATTCACAAAATATTACACTATTATGCAATATTGACAGCAGTGGTATACCACACATAAAACATATTTACAGTTCGTCTGACTAGGTGATTTGGAAGTTACTGTCTTTATTGGGGAGACAATATAGTACTAGTGAAAACATGCAAAGTAAACTATTATTGGTTGGCACTCTGAGGCCATTAACTTGGCCAGTAATAGCTTTTAGTACAAGTTTTACATAAAATTTTAAGGTCCCATATAATTTTGCTTAATCTCATGTAGTCTCATCCAAAATGGGAGCCTTTTACCAACATTTTTCATTGCATCACTTAAAAAATTGTAGAAACATTTTCATATGAAACCATTGGCAACATTGTTAATCCACAAAGAACATTCATCTTCCAAATGTGGTAGTACTCATTCTCACTGTTTGGTACTATCATATATGTATGTGCATATATATATAGTATTGTAAATTTAGTCTCTTAGCCAATTCATGTTATTGAACTGGTTTCATATTAAAGAATCTTCCAAATGTACAAGGAAAATTTAACAGTTGTTACGTAGCTTGAACTTCTGCACAGTAACCAAGGTTATATAGATCCATAGCAGTAAAATATGTAATATGTATATATTACTAGCAGAAATACCCAGCGTTGCCCTGGTTAAAGAGAATAATGAAATCTAAAAACGCCGTCTAGACTACGCATCATCTTTATATATAGAGATGTATATACACACACGCACCCAAACACACGTATATATATGTATATCAATATAAATATATGAAAGTCAATGAAGTTTCGTAAAAGAAGGTGATCATGTACATACTTTCTTGCTGTTGTGATTATAACACCTCATTGTAAACAATGTTCCTTGTTTTCCCTTGTGGAGCATATACAAATAGGTTTTTTTT
>NC_068987.1:72403030-72410467 GCF_001194135.2 Octopus bimaculoides
GCGTTGCCCTGGTTAAAGAGAATAATGAAATCTAAAAACGCCGTCTAGACTACGCATCATCTTTATATATAGAGATGTATATACACACACACATATATTTTTATCTGGTGAAGGCAAGTTTATGGGGTTACTCTGGGTTTCCCATCCCTAAAGGGTTCAACTTTATGGAGTGGCGTCAGATCCCAATGCTTGATGGCCTAAGACCTCTTTAAAATATGGAGGGGAAAGAATCTCAATACAAAATGCAAAAGTAAACAAGGTGATTATCTCCCTTTACTAGTGGCTATCGACTTCCGGACGTGACATCCACAGAAGTACATTGGTTGCATGGGAAATTCATTTAAGATACTAGTTTCCAACCACAGATCCTCCTTCCAGGTCCTGGAAGGAGGCACATAACGTCACTGGCCAGCCATGTATGGCAATTAAAGGACGACAGAATTCCACACTCGATTTCATGGAAAATCCTCAAAAGACCAGGCCCCTACCTAAACAGGATGAAATACTGCAAGCTATGCATAGCTGAACACACGAAGATCCTAAAAGACTCACTCGAACCAGAGGCCATACTTAAATCCAGAATGGAGATTTTTCGGACCATGCTTGCATTTTAGGAAATTTCCACTGGCCTTTTGGGAACTGGAAGTCAATAGCTAATGGAAGAGGGAGATAATCCCCTATTGTTTACCCTCATAGCTAATTGATGGTGACACGGCTGGAAGTCGATAGCCACTAGCAAAGAGAGATACTCCCTTGTTTACTTCTGCATTTTGTATCAAGATTCTTCCCCCTCCATATTTTAGAAAGGCCTTAGGCCATCAGGCATTGGGGTCTGACAACATACCATAAAGTTCCCTCTATAGACGGGAAACCCAGTGTAACCCCATAAACTGACCTTCACCACATAAAAATATAGATTTCTCTTTCTTAGAGTGTACTTCTCCAGATTTATGTTTTTCTAATAACGATATATATATATATATATAGGTAAATGATAACCTCCACAATGACTCATTACATAACCTCCACATAATAAAACAACGGCTAACTAGCCCAACAGAATTGCTTCTTCTTGTATTTGTTGCTCCAATATATATATATATATTAATCCCTTTTAATTGTTATATATATACACACAAACACATATATTTATAAGTATACTATTTAAATATGCATCTTAGTGTGTGTGTGTGTGACTCCCAAAAGTAATTCTCCAGTGTCTAAGCCAAATTATCTTCCTACAAATACAACAGATTGTGAGAGATCAACAAAAAATTATCATTCTGTTTGTCCCATTGATTGACATAACAATTAAAGAATTGTGCTTAATCATTTAGGTCTGTGATGAGTACACAAATCCATTTATAAGCTTGTCTTATTTTGTCTTTTATTTTGTCTCTTTCTCCATTTTCTAATGACTGTCATTTTATAGGAGTTAATCTGACTTCAACCACCAATGAGATGAAAACCACAAAGCACCATATTTGTGTGTGGAGAAATATATTTACCCCAGTCTAGGTATCATACCTTATAGAAGTCCGGAGAATTTTCTTTTTTCTTTGTTTATTTTAATTTCATTATTTATTTAAAAAAAATTTTTGTTACTTGGTCAGAAGAGGAAGGTTAGTGCTCTTGCCCTTTATCAGGATTCCTGAGACAAGTGTGGAAGGAAATTATCCTGAAATTGGTAACCAAGTTTGAATGTTTGCAATAGAGAGGATTCCACTAAAGGCACTCACATCCCCGGTAATGGTGTTAAGCTAAGCCACAGATTTAAGTCTACCACCCAATAAATACCATATGTAAAAGAAAACAGACACAGAGGGGAACTAACATTACAAATCAGAGCTTATCTATGTACATGCAAGTACACATGTAAACACTTGCAAGCATGAGCATGTTTATACAGTATAAAGTAAACAAGAAATAGATTGCATAGTGGAAACATAAAGAGAGAAATACAATTGAATCTAAAAATTATCATCTGAAGACACTTCAAATTTATGATGTGATAAGGTTTATCAACTTTATCTTTTTTCTTTAGGAAAAAAAGCTGAATAAATTGAAAGTGTGTTGATCAAATGACCACTTTTGTGCTCTTATGAAAGGTTTTAATAGTTGATAGAGAAGTCTTCCTAACTGTAGATAGGTATTATATGTAAGTATAGCTCACTGTTGTATGTGATAACAGCTGTTTTGTTAGCTTGAAGTACTGAACTCAGTTCTAAGTTGATGAGGCTTTTGAATCTAATTACAAAAAGAGCAATTTTTAGTGATGTCTTTAAGCCTAAAAAAAGATTCTGTCCTTTCTTATAGTCAACATATGTCTATGCACTTGCAACTTAAGTAATGTAAAGGTTGTCTAAGCTCAAATGGGTTTTAAGGGCTCTAGTTTCATGATATAAAAAAATGAGACATAAACCTTGCTCTGGATAATGTACCAGTTTAGCTCGGATGACCTAGTACTTAATGTATTTTCCATCATGCAAGTCAAAGTTTTGAGATCAAAATTTACAGTTAAAAAGATAGGCCATCTTATACACCAAGATGACTTTCAAGGACCAAAAGGTCAATGTGAAACACAGCAGGAGTTGGAAAGATAGTGATGATGTCTGAATGCTTACACTACATGTTTACACTATATACTATGCTGGCTTGTATGCCAAAAAGTATGTATTCTCTGACAGAAAAGGACAGTCTTCTAACATGTTTGAAGTGACAGCCTATATGCAAATGGTTGAACGCTTTATCTGCTCAGCTGACTAACATAATTTGTGGTGTATATCCAATTTTTCATACACTCAATTCTTCAGCACACATGTTGTCCACCTGTTCATTGCTGTTGCTTAGATTTAGGTCAACTCAAAGCAGACCTATAACATGGTGTAACAAAATTTTATTTTATTTTTGGTCTTTCGTCAGTAAGTGTTATTTCCTATTTGCTTCTATTTAGGAATCAAAGGAAACGATTACTATCCCCTTCAAACTTTGCTTTTATGACCTGGACATCAATGTTTTGAAACTGACCTATTTTCCATTACATTTCAAGCAGATTCAGCACTGAATTGCTAAAGCAGAAATATCATTATAGCAAATATTCTGCTCAATATCACAGATTTGCTTGTCAGTTGTTTAACCTTAACCACTTGAGCATGTCTCTTAGTGGCTGACAATATGTGCATCTCTGATCATGAGTAGGAATAGTGGGGGAGCATCATAGCCATGTGCTGAGAAGGATTCTTTGGGGTTTGAATAAATGTAACAAAAGCAAAGTTTGAAGGAAATATTGGTCATTTTTCATACTTTCTAGGGGTAAGCAAACAGGAAATAATAGTTGCTACCAAGGACAAAAATCATATTACACAGAATAATTAGAGGAAAGGAAGTATTCATGAATCTTTTCAAACCTCCAAGATTAGTGGGAAGAAGGGAAAGGGAACTGTACTAAAAGCATCCACAGATCAGCCCTGAATACACTTCTTTAAGGGATTGGCAACATGGGGGTTACAGATCTTTTGTAAAGAATTTTCAAATTCAACGTATTTGTGGATCACTGAACAGTTTATAGCTTTTAAATAGTGATTTGTGTCATGATTTATTAACGTTTTGCTTATATATGAATCAGCAATGATGGAAATTGTGTCAAAGGAATATGGTGGGATATTTTTATAAGTATGATATGATATAGAATAATGTGTCATGGCAAATATATTTTAAAAAATCAAAAGTGAGGCATTACAAAAATAAATTGCTGATGTTTGCTCTGCACTAATACAAGCCTTCAATGAAATCAAGGAGAGAGCCTCTACATAGCAGCTTGACCTGCTAGAAATAGATGCCAAATTAAATCACATTCTGCCATCTTAAGACTACATTGTATAATGTAGTCCTACATAGACTTTGGCTGAATAAAAGAAGATATGGTCATGGGTAAGCCATTTCTTACCATACATTTGCTCAGTCAAGACTAACTTGGGCTTAACAAGAAAAAAAAACCTTTGTAATTGTTGCATTACATTAATTTCAAACTTTGGCACAAGATCAAGAATTTCAAGGGAGGGGATAAGTTGATTGCATCGACCCCCAGTGTTCAACTGATATTTATTTTATCAACCCTGAAAGGATGGAAGACAAAGTTGACCTTGACTTTGCCTTTCATTGTTACATTACATTGCAATGTGTAATGGGACATCAACTTAAAGTCATCTAAAACCACCTCCTTTCCTAATTACAATCAGTGAAGACTCAAACCATAGAATAAGTGTTACATAGGTGTTCCATCTGTCAGAAAGAGCAGCCTATCATTTTAAAATCACACGCTATAAGTTTTAAAAAAAACATATTGGATAAGGTAACCTTAGATACATTATATCTAACAAAATATTAAATGAATAAAGACAGAATGGTTATGGTGGTTGAATTGTTTGAAACAGGAGTTGAACAATGAAGAGTCCACACTGAAAGGTAGACTTCTTTTTTGTTATGATTGTGACTAAGCAACAATAAGGTGAGCCTTTGATGTTTGGCTGTATATTATCTGTGAGACATAGAGATAGTAAGAGAGAAAGTCAGAGTGGGAGAGAGTGTAGTGAGAGGAGGAAATAGCTGGAGAAGAGAAGTAGTAAGAGGAAAAGAGATAGTGGGGTAAAATGATAGTGGGAGGAAAAGAATAGGAGTGAGAGACTAGGTGAGAAAAAGGGAGGGAGAAACAAACATGGTGAGTGTGAAAAAAAAAAAGAAGGAAGGAAATAAAGTGGATGAGAAAAGGAGATAGAGTAGAGAGGGAATGAGACAGAGTGGGTGAGAAAGGGAGGAGGAGGAGAGAGAATGAGACTAAAATAAATGAGGTCTATGTTTTTGTAAGCAATCTTCATTTCTGTGTGTAGTTATGCTTGTCATGTATATCAGGGGATCTCAATGATAGACAAGTACTGGACCATGGAGCATTTGATTGTGAGCCACACAGAAAAAATAAATCTTAAAATTCTATTTCTATCTTATGAACTATCACAGTCTGCATGCTGGTTTTGCATTATGTATACACATTATATATGTAATATATATAATGTGTAATAATTAACTTATATATTATACACTTTGTTTCGTTATGTGTGTGATCCTTCAGTCAGTGGGAAAATTGTCTTGCATGAATGAAATTAGTCCATAGTACAAAAAAGTTTGGGGACCAATGATGTTAGCAACTATTTCTCTGATCTCAGGAACCTGTTTAAGACAACCTTTGATCTTGTTTTGCACTCCTCAGGTTCTTGGACTTTTGTCATCTTACCACACATATCAACAGAGAAAACTCCACTTTTTGCTGTTATGTATATCACATATATATATATGGTGGAGGTGCAATGGCCCAGTGGTTAAGGCAGCGGACTCGCGGTCGTAGGATCGCGGTTTCGATTCCCAGACCAGGCATTGTGAGTGTTTATTGAGTGAAAACACCTAAAGCTCCACGAGACTCCGACAGGGGATGGTGGCAAACCCTGCTGTACTCTTCCACCACAACTTCCTCTCACTCTTTCTTCCTATTTCTGTTGTACCTGTATTTCAAAGGGCCAGCCTTGTCACACACTGTGTCACACTGAATCTCCCCGAGAACTACGTTAAGGGTACACGTGTCTGTGGAGTGCTCAGCCACTTGCACGTTAATTTAAACGATCAGGCTGTTCCATTGATCGGATCAAATGAAACCCTCGACGTCATTACCAACGGAGTGCCAGCCACCACCACATCACATCACATATTTTTAGCATGATTTCATGGCTTGATGCCCCATTGTCAATCACTTTACCTATAGCATGAAGGGCAGACATTTTATGTACTACTGGCACTAGAGAGGATATTTGCAACATGACCACACTGTCCCATCCTCTACTTTTCTGGTTTCATTTGGTCTCTGCTCTATTTGAACTACCTTGCTGCAATTTAAGGCTTTTTTTTAGTCTGCTGGCAATGACACTGGGCACTGGCCAGTGTCATTGCCAGTGGTCATAGAAACTACATTTCTTCCTCAAACTAACTAACTTGATTAAGTGATAGATAGACAGAGACAGAGAGGAGGGAAGAGGTTTATTTACAACACTGTTAAAGAATCAAGCCAATAAGAGAACCTCTAAGTGAACGTCGAATCTGTTAGTAATAGCAGCCAAATCTCCTTCAAACTACACCTACTATCTTTAAAAAAATTAAAGACGCATTAGATACTATAGTCTCAGATACTCAATCTTCAATATGCACACACACACACACACACACACACATACTTTATTATTAAAGCTGCAAAAACATCACAAAAATATCACAATAAACTGCTACTCAGAGTTTCACATTCCTGTTCGTTGGACATTGCAGCTTTAATAATAATAAAGCATATTACTCTATTTCCAGTATTCGAGTACTATTTTTTCCTATCCTGTTTCACATTTATGTGCTTACTTTGGTGTGTGTGTATGTATGTGTGTGTGTGTGTGTGTGTGTGTGTGTGTGTGTGTGTGTGTGTGTGTGTGTGTGTGTGTGTGTGTGTATTAGATAGATAGATAGATAGATAGATAGATAGATAATCATTCTTTAATGTCGATGTTCCATGCAGGCATGTGTAGGATGGTTTGACCAGAACTGGCAAGTTGGAAGGCTGCACCAAGTTTGGCTGACTGTTTTGACAAGGTTTGTACAGCTGAATGCCCTTCCTAACCAAGCACTTCGCAGAGTGTACTGGATGTTTTTTATGTGGCAGCAACAGTAGCAGTGAGGTCACCAAGTAACTTACAGAACAACACCCCTCAACTAATGGGGAGTAGTACTAAGGGACAGAAAAGGTGTCTTACATTAGAAGAGAAGCATGGCTATCTCAGATGGAGAGAAAGATGGTAAAGATGTAAGAGGAATGGGGCAGAGGCAGTATACCCAAGATACAGGGAGGTGTACAAGGTGTACATAGTGAAGTGGACCTGGGATTGGAGAGGGTGGGTGGGTAGATGAGTTCACAAAATTATAAAAGGAGAGTGGGAGCTAGAAGGGGTGATGTAATGATGGGCACTGGTAGAGGGAGGGGGATTTTAAGAGAATATGTGGTAGGGAAGGGATTTAACAGGAGCATATTATGTGCAGGTAGATTCCTGAGGAAGAATGGAGGGGAATAGGATACAGCAATATATAAATATAATTCACAGATGAGATCCAGAGATTCTCTGTATAGAAGACACTTAGTAGTCCTCAAATATTCAAACTTGGACACTCTGATGTCTTTACAGGGGATCATTCTGCAAGGTAAAGAAAGGCTACAAGAAGGATCAAGTTGAGCAGGTATAGAGGTAATTATGCAGATAAACAAATTAGATACATCAAATATATTCAATATATTTAATGTATCTAATTTGTTTAACTGCATAATTGCATATATATATATATATATATATATATATATAT
>NC_068987.1:72410477-72414792 GCF_001194135.2 Octopus bimaculoides
TATATATATATATATATATATATATGTATATAAATAATACAAATAATATGTGAGTATATGCATTTATACGTAAATGCATGTACATACCTACATCTACATGTATATATAGATGCATATCTGGGTACAGGATGTCAAAAAAGCGTGGACAAAAAAGGAATGGGAACATAAACAAGGCACAAAAAACAAACTTTTTTTCCTTTTTTGTACCCGGATATGCATCTATATATACATGTAGATGTAGGTATGTACATATATGTATGTGTATATGCATATGTTCACATATCATTTGTATTATTATATTATCGAACGTTACGTGTCCATTTGCAAGTAAGTTTTAACTTTATATATATATATATATATATATATATATATATATATATATATATATATATATATATATATATGTATATATGAAATGTTCACTGATGGAATATCTTTGATTACAGACCTACTCAAGACTATTTCAAGTTATATATGGCTGTGGTACAACTACGCTTAGAATTTACATTTCCAGTCAAGGACCCCCGTTTTGTCCAGAATATTAATCTGCAGTTACTTTTTGTCAGTTACTTGCCAAATCATGAATATATTGCTTCTCTGAGCATTGACACACAACAGTTTTGACATTTAGCAGATGACTTGACAGAAGCCCACAAGACTATTTCAACATCTTTCCAGTACTTCTATTACTTGTGGACATGCTTATAAAATCAAAGAAACAGTGCAGCACCTATGACTTTCAGAAATATTTTTCTCACATTCAAAATTGTCAAAGTATGGAATAAACTACCCATGTCAGTTGTTGGCTGTCGGGACACTACATCTTTCAAAAATTCCATTTTCTCAAAATTCACCAACACTACTTCTGATGTGTTTATGCACGTTTTCATCATTATGATTCTTCTAATATTCACTTCTCTATCTTTTTGTGTTTAATTCTGTATACTGTGCATCTACTTCAAGCCTTCATTACTGCCTTTCTTTACTTTACTTATGTGCCTGCTTTCTGTCCTGTCTTTAAACCTTTTCTGATGAGCTGTAACACAGCTGAACACTATATACAATAAGATCATTATCATTATTATTTAAGATGGTAGTGAGTGATTTGAAGGAAACTTGGTGTTATTTCTTGCAGATCAAGTGGCTATGTAGATATACCCTATCAATCAATATAAAAATACAGAGAAGGATTAACAATGAAAGAAATGTTCTCATGGTTAGCTGTTTGTTAGACACAAGTACCTGAATCAAGGACTGAAAATTAAAAAATTAGAACGTGTGAAATGACAACACAACCCATAACTAGGTGTAATAAATAAACCAGTCACCTCTTTATTGTTATAAATTTAGGATGTCTGAAAAAGCACTGTATTGTCCCAGTAACTTATGAAAAGTTACAGGCGAAAAATAGAATACTCACAATGTATTTATATATTTACACATGCGCGAGTATGGTTGCATGTAAAATAAGAGGAACGATTGGTTTTTAAGTCTGGATATGTGCCAAGTTGTTGGAGTAATTGGGCACAGGTATAGCCTCGTGATTAGTAAACTCATAATGCAACCACATGCTTCTGAGTTCAATCCTGCAGTGCTGCAGGTGTCTCCTACCATAGCCTCAAGGTGATCAATGCCTCAGAGGTGAAATTTGGAAAATGAAAACTGTGTGTGTGTGTGTGTGTGTGTGTGTGTGTGTGTGTGTGTGTGTGTGTGTGTGTGTGTGTGTGTGTGTGTGTGTGTGTGTGTGTGTGTGTGTGTGTGTGTGTGCGCGTGCGTGTGCACGCGCACATATGTAAGTATCTACATTTGTGTATACTGGTGTAAATATCTCGTCATGTTCAATTCAGTAAAAGACCATTGACTGCCTTGAAGAGATGCAACTCTGGTAAAATTCAAGAAAGTGAATGTGTCGAAAGCTGTGCCCCAGTATGAACACAAACCAAATGACTGAAACTAGTAGAAGTGTATGCAGGAGCTCAAAAGAGTCACCTGTTTGAATATTCATGCTCATGATGTTTATATGTAGTTAGAGGTGATCAGTCTTATTGAACTTTCTCTCAAGTTGTGGTTGGCTACATGTGAACTACAGTTTACAAGAGGGTCACTAAGATATTCTCTGTGGGCCTCAAACCTTGTCTAAAAATTTTCTGAAGTAATGTATATATGGACAAATGAGCATTTGATGGCTTTTTAGATGGTCATTTGTATTATAATTTGTTTAATTTTTACTTAAGGATTGCCAGTGATGAAAATAGCACAGGGGTACATGGTGATATTTTTCTATGCAAGATATAATATACATCTGGCCCACAAGCAAATGTAAAAAGATTAGAAGTGGACCATTAAAAAATGCAGCTGTTGATCTCTGCCAAAAGTTTATTTTTATGGTTTAGAGGCAGATAAAAAGATAACATCTATAACCCTTTGGAAGGCATCAAAACTAGTGAGAGAAAAGAATTTATCTTCTGACTAAAGATCTTACCCAAATGCTTGCAACAAATTGGACCTCACTAAAGACACCTCAGAACAAGTCAGTGGTGGTGTTAATACTAGTGACAAATTAAGTCTACCACCCAAGAAAAGTAGTCATTCCAGTAGGTTTCCACAGTTTCTTTCTACTCAATTTCACTCACAAGACTTGGTGCAATTCAAAGCTACAGTAGAAGATACTTGCCCAAGGTACCATGCAGTGAGATCATACCAAAGACTTCATGATGGCAAAGCAACCTTGCCTAACACTTACCAGTGACATGAGTGCAGGTATGGCTGTGTTATTAAGAATTTTGCTTTGCAGCCACATGGTTCCAAGCTTAATCCCACTATATAGCACCTTGAGCAAGTATTTGCTGTAATATGTTTGAGTCAACTAATGTCACATGAGTGAAAATAGTAAATTTGTCTCTTGCTCCTTCCAAGATGATAGAATGTGTGATCTGATGGAGATTTGAATGTTGTTTTCAGCAGATTGGGCAACCACATAGTGGCCTCCTCATTGATATAGAAAGGTGACATCATATCAGTAGGCAAGAGTTTCAAAATTGGAGACAGAATTTTGTCTTTGGCTTAGTGTAAAATTGGGAGACATATTTGACATTTATCTAGATAGTTTCTCCAATAATTTGTGTTTTTGCGACCTACTAATGTGTCTAGGAGTGTGCCTGTGTGTGTATGTGTGTTAAAGAGTATGTATGAGAAATAAAGACAGAGAGAATGAAGGAGAAAGAGAGAGAGTGTTTGAGAAGAAAAAAAAAAGTTTGAAAGAGGGGGGAGAGAGATAGAGAGAGAGGCTGTAAAAGAGATAGTGTGAGAAAGAGAGGGTGTGTGCATGTGTGTGTGTGTGAGAGAGAGAGAGTGTGTGTGTGTGTAAGATAAAGAAAGAGAGAGAGGAATGGATGATAAGAATATCCAGTCCTTCTCACCAACTACAAACACAAACTACACCTATTTATTACCAGTATAGTTTGATTGTTGATATGCATGACAAATTTAGGAGCAAGACAAAGCAGTAGATAAAATATATATTCCAAACCCTACCCCTGAAAACAACTAAACATAAAACCTGTAATAAAGAAATCTTGCATGCAACGTATTATTAATGCTACTGGCCTCTTTTGCTTTGTTTTGTTTTGTTTTTTGACATGAAGATTTCTGATGGTTTTATAGCTGAGGTTATTATTTAGAGTTTAATAACCTCTCTTCCAGTTTTTCAGTGAATGTCAGCGTGAGTTAGTGATTAAAATGTTCATTTTGCAACCATGTGGTTCTAAATTTGCGTCCAATAACACAATATTGTGAGCAAGTGTCTTCTATCATGACCTTGGATTGACCAATAACTTGTGTGTGGAATTTGATAGATGGAAGATGTAAATAAGCTCATTGCTCACACATACACACATATATATATATATATATATACACACACATATATAAATGCTCCTTGCATTTCAAGGCTGTCCTACGTAACCACAAAACTTTAAATTACAAAGAACTGAGTCAAACTGTTATTTAATAAATAAACATATAAAGAGAGCTGAAAGTAGAGCATCTAGCATTAGAAAGTTTGTCTCAACAAATTTTATCCAAAATCTGGACTATATATATATATATATATATATATATATATGAGAAAGTTGGTATGTGAAAGCACGTGGTTGGATGTATAAAAGATAAACAAGAGTGGAAAAACTACAGAAGGTTTGTGTTACATGATTAAAGTATATATTTAAATTGTTATGTCAGAAAAATGTTATAAAATTTTTCTGACATAACAATTTAAATATATACTTTAACCATGTAACACAAGCCTTCTGTAGTT
>NC_068987.1:72414819-72415164 GCF_001194135.2 Octopus bimaculoides
GGAGAAAGAAACCCCAAACATCACACAAACTTACATATATGTACACAAACAGATACATGTGTGTGTGTGAGGACACATGGCTTAGTGGTTAGGGTGTTGCCCTCACAATCACTAGATCATAGTTTCAATTCTAAAATGTAATAATTTCTCTTCACCCAAAGGATATGTTTTTGCAGTAAATTGCAAAAGACAGCATCGCTTGTATGACACTGTTGTTTATTTGTACTTAACACATGATGACAAAGCAAGGAGAAAGAAACCCCAAACATCACACAAACTTACATATATGTACACAAACAGATACATGTGTGTGTGTGTGTGTGTGTGTGTGTGTGTGTGTGTGTG
>NC_068987.1:72415174-72416639 GCF_001194135.2 Octopus bimaculoides
GTGTGTGTGTGTGTGTGTGTGTGTGTGTGTGTGTGTGTGTGTGTGTGTGTGTGTGTGTGTGTACATATATATATATCATCATCATTTAATGTAAAGTGTGTGGTGGGAGAGATGGGTGCTCAGTGACAAAGGCAGAGATCAGAGGTAAAAGTATATATTTATAGAGAGTGTGAAGGTGCATGGCTCAGTGGTTAGAGCATGAGGCTCACAATCATGAGGTAGTGAGTTTGATTCCCAGACCGGACTATGTGTTAGGTTCTTGAGCAAGACACTCTATTTCACATTGCTCTAGTTCACTCAGCTGTAGAAATGAGTTCCAATGTCACGCTGTCTAGGTTCTTTGCCTTTCCTTTAGATAACATTGGTGGCATGGAGAGGGGAGGTTGGTATCCATAGATGACTGCTAGTCTTCCATAAACAACTTTGTCCAGACTTGTGCTCCAAAGGGGAACTTTCTAGGTGCAATCCCCAAGGTCATTCATGACCAAAGGGGCTCTTTACCTCTGCTGAGCAAGGATGAAGGAGGTGGCAGGGATCGTTGGCCAATATAAGATAGTGTTCATAAGTGGTATGGGATGATATCGAGAAAATAATCCATAAGAGGTCTCATATCTTCAACTTTATAGCTTAAATGATGGCAAGAGATTCCTTTACATTCAAGCTTTTGTATTTGAACCTTTCAGAACAATAATAAAGAAAAATAAGACACGGGTGGCTTCAATAAGATTTGAAACCAGGTGTAAAAAACTACAAAACTGATCATGTATCACCCAATCTTACTAGCAATATTACTAAGGTTACTCTACATTTTACACTATAATACCAGAACCTAAGGGCAAGTCTGATTAGTAATCTAAATATCAAATGAATTCTAGTTGAGACCATTTGGTCTTTTCTTCTTTCCTTTTTACTTTCTTCATTTTTTTTTTTAGACTGTATGTCTAGGAGTATATTATCCAATGTCTCCTTTCTTTAAGACAGTAGAATGTGATTTGAAGGAGATGTGAGGTGACATCTCTAGCAAGTCAAGCTACTATGTAATGGTTGATTTTGTAGTTGGCTCATGCTCAGTGTTGACATGTGATTCTTTAGTAACAAAATATTACTTGGCTATTATGATAATTCATTATTGATTCCAGCCCTTAATGCTTGTAACGACTAACTCATTTGTATTAAAGATGAATAATTTATTTGCCATCTGTGTGAAAAACAACACGTATGTTTGTGCTAACATATTTAATGTATGGGCTATTAAAAAGCTAATTAGAAATAATTATGCAGTGAGAGAAAAAACAAAAGTTAGACAACAACCAATAATATCTCTTCCATTTTCCAACTTGAGCAAGTATCTTCTGTCATAACTCCAGATTGACCAATATTTTAAGGGTGGACAAAAATTTTGCAGAAGTCCATTATGTGTGTGTACTTGCTTGAGTGTTGTGTGTGTGTGTGTGTGTGTGTGTGT
>NC_068987.1:72416877-72423201 GCF_001194135.2 Octopus bimaculoides
GATCTTGTCAAACTGTCTAATGCATAAACTAGCATTAGAATCATACAGATGATGATGATGATGATGATGGTGGTGATGGTGGTGGTGGTGGTGGTGGTGGTGGTAGTATGTGTGTGTGAATTTCTGTGTTTGTTTTAATGTTTATACTTGTGTAAACCAATATTGCCACCCTTTTCAACAAAGGTTAATTACCCATTCAATAAACAGAGATTGTTAAAACAAGTGGGTACAATACTGAAATATGTACAAGAGGTTTGATATGATTGATTCTAAATATCCTTGAAGGTGATACTTCAGTATGGCTACAATCCAATGAGTGAAACCAGTAAAAGAATAAAAGTGAGAGAGACAACTTCAAAATTATTTTTGCTTAATTTTGACTTCATCACTGACATATAGCTTTCAGCATACGTGCTAAACTAGTGATGAAAGGATTTCCAAATAATATGGAATGTTGCACATTTGTTGACACAGCAAATATAAATATTTAGAAATAATATAATTTGGTGTCATCATTTGCATAGAAAAGTTAGTATTAATATATTTAATGCATAACTTGATGAAGACTGTATCACAGTTGTCTTGTATTTTAAAGCTAATATATATATATATACACACACAAACACACACACACACTCAGAGGTGCAGGTGTGGGAGTGTAGCTAAGCAGTTTGCTTCCAAACTATATGGTCTTGGGGGTCATCCCATTGCTTAGCAGCTTGGGCAAGTACCTTCCACTGCAACCCTGGGCTGACCAAAACCTTGTGAGTGGATTTGGCACTGAAAGAAGCCAGTCATGTGTGTGTGTGTGTGTGTATGTATTATTATTTCATTTTTATTTTTGTATTCTGACCAGGATTAATCAGTAAAGCTAGGAAGTTTTCTCTTCACCATTGATATAATTTTAATTAATTAAAAAAAATTTCACTCAGTAAGTTAGTCTCCATGTAACTATATGTTCTTCATGCAGAAGACATTCCTAGGAAATTTCCTCCAGTTATTATTTGAAGATGTTACAATAGTCAATATTTACTCCTAGCAAGATTATGCTTCACTTAGGAGCTTTTAATACTGAAAAATATCTTGAGTTGTCACTGTATTTATTAAAGTTCAATTTCACTCATCATTAAATATCACCATTCAGTTTTTTTAATTAATTTGGATTTCTTGTCCAGAATTAATAATCAAAGTTAATGATTTCTCTCTTCACGTTGACTGTGTAGCAGGAATACTTGTCAAAGACCAAAACACAGAGGAATTGAACCCAGATCACTATATCTGATATAAAAACAACTAAGCAACACAAACAAGATTCACTCAATTATTAATGGTGTCAACAAGCATTGACCACTCGGATCTCTGGCAGAACAGGATGTCATTAATAATTCCGTTTTTTGGTACTGTTTTCTCTTTGAAAGAAATGGTTACATATAGATCCATTTTTTTTGCTAACCAGCCGTATCTGTAAGACAGGAGTGGTGTATATTTTAAGCTTATCAGTTTTGAAGCTATGAATGTGGTAGTCATCAGTCAAAAGCAATGGATAATGATGAAGATAATGATAGCACAGCAATGGATAATGAAGATAATGATAGCAACATCACAAACTGTTGAACTGTTTTAACATTTCAGTTTCTTTTTTTAATCTGTAAGTCAGGAGTGAAGGGCAGTGCACATGATCCTATACAGGGTTTAGGAAGGTATCCTCAAACCGGAGACCAGGTCTGAAACCTTGTAATAAAGTGGACTTTACTAAAGACACCCAAAATGCTGAGGTTAAACTGAACAACGAATTAAGTCCACCAGCCATGTAGGCCACAATGGGATTTGAATTCAGAACACTAAGAGCCATAACAAATACCAGAAGACATCCTAATTCTGTAAGATTTCTTGCAGTCCAATGCCATACACTAGTACTTTATTTATTGACCTTGGAAGGATGAAAGACAAAGTTGATCATGACAGAATCTGAACTCAGAATGCAATGCATTTTGTCTGATACTCTGATGACTACCAATTCACCAATTCATTTTTAATAAATACTTTTTGTTTTGTTCTTTGCATTATATTAACCCTCACTTAACTATTTCTTCTTGAAGCAGAATGTATCCAGGGAAATTCCTCCCAGTTATTTAGAAACATATACACAATCAAATATTATTATACAGACATGTATTAGTATTATACATATCCTTCACAAGAATAGTCTCTTTTTAGCCATTGTTATTAGACATTCATTTCTAGTTAGTATTCTAATGCTTCATGCATTATCTAAGGCAGAAATATCATATTATACAACTATCACTAACTGGTCAAATTACCTCAAAAAGAAAACAGAAAAAAAAGAAAGTAACAAGTGCTGAAAATTGAAGTAGGAAGTTAAGTTACTTCTAAGAAGAGAACATACAGTGATGGGTGATGTAGGATGGTGTGTGTGTGTGTGTTTAACTAGTGTGAAAATATAGCATCTAATCATATATATATATATATGATGTATTGCCAAATGAAATGTCCTCAGTACATGCTATACACATGGTATTACTTTACTCACACACCCATGCCCCACTGTCCTAAACAAATGAAAAACTAAGTCAACTATACAACTAACCAGAAAGAGCTTAACTCTTTAGCATTGAGATTACTCTGTCAGATGTAATGCATATTTATTCACATTGTTTTGAATTAATCATGCATTATCTTGTAGCTCAGAGATATCAATCAATGATGTGGTTGTCTATTTTAAGAATGACATCACAGGGTAGGTGTGAGAGGCAAGATTTTGCCAGTTGGAACATAAAACGGGTAGAATATTTTGGCAGGATATGGCTGGTTTAAATGTTAAAGGGTTAATGTTCTCCACTCTGCCACTCCATCACTTTGGTGTTACATATTGGTGGGTAACTATTTAGCAGTTAGTTAAATAATCCCATTCTTTTGAAGATTGTTTAAAATACGGCTTGCATGTGTCATCACCCCAGTTAGGAATGTGAGTGATAGTTTGAGGGGGATAAGTGGATGCAGGCATGGCTGAGAGGTTAAGGCATTTGCTTCATAACCATGAGGTACTGGGTTTGATCCTACAGTGTGGCATTTTGGGCAAGTGTATTTACCACAGCTATGAATCAACCCAAGCCTTGTGAGTAAATTTGAAATAGACAGAAATTGTACAGAAGCCCATGGATGGACTGTACATGTAATTCAAGTGTCCAGCCATCTCACACTCTTGTCATGTTGAATCTACATGAGGACTGCATTAACCCTTTTGATACCAACCTGGCTGAAACCACCTCTGTAATACAAATGTCTTGTTTTCAAAAGTGCTGAATTAAAATCTTCCACAAAACCTTAGTCACAATTTGTGTTCCTAACACTAGTTTGAAAGAAAGACAGAGCATTTCAACAGAAATATGGTAACAAAAGGGTTTTAAAGATCCACAGGCATGGCTGTGTAGCTAAGAACCTCACTTTGCAAGCATTTGGGTTCGGTCCCACTGTGTGGCACATTAGGTAAGTGCTTTCTACTATATCCCCAGGCAGACCAATGCCTTGTGACTGAATTTGGTTAAAGGAAACTGTGTGGAAACCATCATGTGTGTGTGTTTGTGTGTGTGTGTGTGTGTGTGTGTGTGTGTGTGTGTGTGTGTGTGTGTGTGTGTGTGTGTGTGTGTGTGTGTCTTTATACTCCCACCCCCAAAGTTTGACAACCATTGTTGGTTGGCTTATGTTCTTGTAACTTAGTGGTTCAGTAAAAGAGACAATAGAATAAGTACTGGATTTGATTAATTACTGGGGTCAATTTTTTTGACTAAACCTTTCAAGGTAGAGTCCCAGCATGACTACAGACAAATGACTACAGAAAGTAAAAAGTACCTATGCAATATTCAACTGCTTTGTACTCTAACTCAATGAGTAGATTGCTCATTTGATTGAACAACTGGATGTTCAGACATCGAAACTGACCTGAGAGTCCATTGTATGTTTAGCAGAAACACCATCACAGATATATGATGTGAACAGTACTCTTGTGTAGATCCAGGATATTTGGGCATATAATAGATGCACTGTCCCAGATAAGTAGGCAGTCTATATGGGTCTAGGATGTTTGTATGTGAATGTGTATAAAAGAAAAGGTGTTGGTTTGTTCAATGATGCAGCACTACATAACTCTTTAGTGTGTGTGTGTGTGTGTGCGTGTGTGCATGTGTGTGCGTGTGTGTGTGTGTGTGCGTGTGTGTGTGTGTGCGTGTGTTGAGAGAAACTGAGCTAAGTATAAATGCGTCAACACTTGAAAGTGTGCTGCAGATGAACGCACATGAAAAAATTGTCAATGGATTATAATGCTATTATGTCATAATAGAACAATTTTAACATTAATCTGTAAGAATGTTAGTAATCATATTTGATTATAAAGCAAGATTACTGTTTCATTTCTGTTCGGTAAATGAGTTTTGTGTCTATACTATTATATTAGTTTTTTTTAAAATTTATTTTGGTCTATATCACAACAACAGGATATAAATTCACATTGAAAAGGAAAAGCAAACAATTTTCATCCACTTGAAAATTCATAAATACTATTTGTACACTTGCTTAACTCAATTATTCAGCTATGATTTCTTCACTTCTGTCTTTAAAACAGCAGTACAGTATACTAGTAAGTGTTAGGACACTGACTGCACTTAACACAGTACCTACTAATCTACTTCCTCACATGTTTAAATAATCCACCGTAAAGTAGGTTTCATAAAAAATAGCCACTGAGCTCTCTTGTCTTTGACAAAATCTCAGTTAGTATAGTGGAATGGGTGCCAACTATAGAGCTGAATGCAAGACTTAAATACAAGATGACAGAATTTAAATGTTCTGAAAAATCAGAATAGCAAAAGCTTGAAAGACCAAAACCTCAGCATACCAAATGCTTGAAAGACTGAAGATTTAGAATAGTAAATTTTGAAATATCTTAGAGTAAAACTAAGAAGAAAAACAGTTTTAAAAGGAAATTTATTTGATAAACATGTTATAACATGTTATAAAAAAAAGTAAATGCATTGCAAATATAGGATAATGATGGGATAAGCAAAAATGTAAATGGTTTATTTATTGATTATTTCCTTTCTTAAATTCTTTCGTTTTTTAACATTTCACTTCTTTTCTTTTAACATAAACTTAAATAGTTGCAAAGATCAAGACTAAATTGTGTTTGAACAAAATGAGACACATGCACATGTTGCTTAACTCCCTTTTGTTTTCACTCTTTTTGCTGCCTAATGCTACACAAACTTCCACTAGATTCATCTCCTTTCTTTCATTAACTATGCAGCTTTTGTATTGATAATATTCCTTTGGATATTACATTCCATTGAAGATATTCAATAATGAGAGAAATATTCAATGAACTGTTTGCATTTTTGCTTATTCCTTCAATACTGTCTCCTTGCTATGCACTTGATAAACTCCTTTTTAAAACTAAATAAAGGTCTTTTGAAATTGTTTTCATTATTAATTTCCCCTAAAATATTTCAAAATTAAGTATTCTGAGTTTTGAGGGTGTTTAAACATTCAGTATTCAGAGTCTCTCAAGCTTATGATATTGTAATTTTTTCTTTCTTTGGTCATTTGAATTCAGCTATCTCACATTCAGCTTTATTGCATTTGGCTTTATGAACCAAATCCATTAAAGAACACTTATGGAAACTTGTGTGAGAGAGAGAAAATTAAGAACTTGGGAAATTCACATCTACATGTATTTATCTTCTCAAAGCATCCTACAACTCAATTTTCTAAATCAGAGAAAAGAAAAATTCTAGAGTTTGATTCATATCCCTCTTAAAAAATGGAGGAATAAAAAGTGTCTTAATTTCATTTCCATAATCATAAGAGTCTTTCAACTGACAGCAACAGAACCTGAATCAATAAAATAAACTTTCAGCAGTGAACAAGTTTAGTAAATCCAACTAAACAGTTTTTTCACTTAAAGAGAAATCAGAACCACAAGTAAAACCATTTAGCTGGTCTATTTATCAAATTGTATATAATATATAACACACACAACTATGTGAGTAGATAGATAGATAGATAGATAGATAGATAGATAGAGAGATAGAGACAGATAGATAGATAGAGACAGACAGACAGACAGACAGATAGATAGATAGATAGATAGATAGAGAGAGAGATAGATAGATAGGGAGAGAGAGATAGACAGATAGGGGGAGGGAGAGAGACCATGTAGGATTATTGGCATATTGAATATAATACTGAGAAAAAAATGAAAAAAAAAAGTTACACATTTTGATATTAGCTCAACAATATTAGCTGAAGTCA
>NC_068987.1:72423448-72430145 GCF_001194135.2 Octopus bimaculoides
TGTGTGTGTGTGAGTGTGTGTGTGTGTGTGTGTGTGCGTGTGTGTTTTGGATATTTACAATTTAAGGCACAAAAACTTTTACATGATCAATATATTATTCTAGGAAAGAGAATATCAAAAGCATTGCAAATTATATATATATATCCACATCCAGACTTTGCCAACATGGACAAGTAAACAAAATATGATGATCATCATGTTTATATGCATATATTATATGTACACATATACAGACACACACATATACAAATACACACACACACACACATTCATACATATTTCATTTTTGTATTTACTTGGCGAAATTCTTGACATGTAACCAAGTGCCAAAACAAACATTGCTGTACTTTGGAAGGGTTGTTTTGCCCATAAAATACATACCCTGATTTGTATATCACTTTTTAGTTTTATTATCAATTAACTAATTAACAAATTAATCAATCAATTAATTGATTTGTCCTTTTGTCATACTCTGTGACCATATTGATGATATGTCCCTCATACGCATACTTTTTACTAGTATGCTTTCACTCTGTACTTGGTTTCAGGTTCAATTTCACTACATGGTTTCTTAGACGTGTGTCTCCTATAATTGCCCTGGGTCAACCAAAGCCTTGTGAGTGGATTTAGTAGATGGAAACTTAGAGAAGCCCATCGTGTGTGTGTGTGTGTGTGTGTGTGTGTGTGTGTGTGTGTGTGTTCTTGTCTTGACATCAAATGATAGTTGCAAGCGAGTGGCATCATTCATTTCCAGTCTTTCATGAAAACATGTCTGGATGAGGGGAATATTTACCTTGGTTGGAAACAGGTGAGAGGTGGCAAAAGAAAGGGCATCCAGCTATAGAAAAGAGTAAACATGGCCACTCCACTGGCAGTGTGCACCAAGGAAGAATATTGATCAGCAATCTGATTTCTCTGGTCTGAAGATGTGTCAGGGACTGAAATTCATTGCAAGCTTTCAGTACAATACGAGGATGGCACTATCACACAGAAGTGTGTATGAATAGATTGAGAAGTTTAAAAATGGCCAGACAAGCATGAAGTACAAAGAGGGAGCAGGATGCACATTGACCCCCATCACTGACATGATGGTTCAGCAAGCTTGAGAAATGGTTCTGGCAAACTGATGAGTGACTATTGACGAGGCGGCATGCTCTCTGCAAATTAGTCATGGTTCGCATATGAAATCATCCACAACAAGTTTTGCTTTATAAAGTCTGTGCAAGATGGGTACCAAGAGAGCTTATTAAAGTGAATAAGCACAAATGTGTGGATATCTGTCAATGTTTACTTGACTGTGACAATGATAAAGTCAAAACTTTTCTGGAGAGAATAGTCACAAGAGATGAGATCTGAGTCCATCACTTTGAGCCAAAATCAAAGAAGCAGAGTAATGGAGTGGAAAAAACCCAGAATATCTAGCAAAAAGAAATTTAAGACTCAATCTTCCACAAAAAAATTGACACTGTTTTTTGGGGATGCAAAAGGGCCTATACTGAAACATTACTTGGAAAAGGTGTCTACATTCACCAGTGTAGGCAAAAATGAAATGCTGGCCAACAAAACTGAAACCAACAATTGGCACCAAATGCTGATCGTCAAGGAAAGTGTTATTGCTGACAAAAATGCATGCCCACATAGGGGCCACCTACACAGTTAAAACCATTGATAAATTGGGTTTTGAGTTGCTGGAACACCCTGCATACAGTCCAGATTTTGCTCCTTCTGACTATCACCTCTTTGGACTACTCACACATCCTTTATGAGGTCATCAACTTGCTACAGTTGAAGAAGTGTAGAAATGGCTGCTAGACCAGCAAAAAACCTTCTTCTCCAATGGAATAAGCAAGATTTTGGACCACTGGAAGAAGCACATCAAAAAACAAGGAGACTATGTTGAAAAATTATGTAATTGCTCAACCCCTGCTTTTGTTTTAATGGTTTACAAAAACAAGAGTGTGTATAATTTTTAACTTACCCTCATAATTCTGGAACAATAGTCATCAAAAGTCAACCAAAGGGTGTGCATGTGTGTATTTTTTAAATAACTAGGTGAGTTATAATATACAGGAGGGCCCAACATATGTTAGTTATAACAGATCATCTAAAAAGAAAGTATGTCATCTTACTCATACTGAAGAAATGAAACAAAACTGAAACCTACTGGAGATAGTTGAGATGGGGGGGGGGTAGAGATCATTAGACAAAAAGATCAACAAGATAAGAAGCTTTAAATCCCAGGTGGCAGTTCAAATGGAGGGAGGGGGCAGCCAAGCAAACAGACAGATTAATAAATTTATACAGTGAAATACAGAGGCAGGAGGAATGGATGAGGTAAACACCATTCCCCTCATTCTTCCCTTGAGCACATAAACACAAAATGGACATCTTACAGTCAAACGCTGTAGGTCTAAGAGCAATTAAATGTAAAACAAATAACAACAATCATAATAACAATAATGATTTTTATGATGACAACAACCAGGCAGGTTATTAATACTATTTCCATAAATATCTTTTAACAACAGGGTTTAATAAGCACTGGTAAAAGACAGGATGTTAGGGTCAATGTCTACATGTCATCAAAAATTATTATTTTCATACCCACACAAATAGGGGTCAAGTTGGTGCAATGTGGAAAAATTGCTGCTGCTTAGCTCCATGTCAGCCCTTAAATATACAATCAACAAAAGTGTACCCAGAATTAAAATATCCAAAGTATCCTTTTACCTAAGTAGGGTGTAATTTGAAGGAGACTGGCTGCTATTTATAGCAGGCTGAGCAACTATATAGAAGCAACATCATTAACTCATTGGAATCCAGGCTTTTCTTAGCCCTTTTGTTACCATATTTCTGTTAAACCACACTTCCTTTAATTCAGTAAATTTTAAAAATAATGAAGAAGTCAGTAGAACAATTTGTCTTTATTAAGCTGGTGTTTGGAACTGAAATTAACATAAAATTTTGTTGGGTGGGGTTTAAATTTGGATAAATATAAAACAGGAAGTTTGTATTATAGAATCAGGGGTGGTCTCAAGTTGGTTGATATCAGAAGAGTTAATGCATCCATGTGCAATGTGAAGAAGATAGAGTTCAGCTCCAGGTACCCTGATTTAAAAAAAACCTTTTATTCAGGCATGGCTCAAAAGCATACTTCCCAACTACATGATGACATTGGGTATTTTTTATTGTATATAGTCTTAAATCAACCAAAGACTTGTGAGTGAAATTTGGTAGATGGAAACTGCATGGAAGTCCATCAGAGAGACTATTCCTGTTCTTGAGTGGCAAACTTAATCTAGTCACACCAAGAATACTTTACTACCTTATGAAAAAAAATTGTGTCAAATGTGATGGTGTTATGTTATCTGATGTAGCTATGGACTTGTATGACAAGGAAAAAGTTTATGGGCTAATATGATAGATATCTTACACTCTCTTCAGAAGAAATTCCATTTCATAAATTTCAGTAGAGATGATATCCTGTTACCTTTCTATGTATAAATCACCATCAGCTTGACAAGCTTAGAAAAATCCTTATTTGCTCAATATTTTGAGCTTTACTATATACCTTCATTATCATAATAATTTTTGAATGTCCATCTGTCATGTTGGCATGGGTTGAATAGTTTAGCAAGATCCAACAAGCTCAAGGTCCATATCATGCTTCAATTTATGCTTTGGTATAGTTTCTATGTCTGGATGCTCTTCCTAATGCCATCAGTATACAAGGCATTTGTGAGGTTGCCATGTAGCTTGCAAAACTAAAATCTCCTTCAACTGTGTCGGACTATAGTACAGAGAGAGCAACTGTATGCTAGGCGATTACAGATAAAATTATGAAAGAAGTTATAACAGGTATTTTGGCTGTAGAAGAGATACATGGCTACTAGCACTGTACAAGAGTGAGTGGGATTAATGAGTATGGTGTTGGAAAGAGAGATAAAGATGGTTGTGATAAAGAGTTAGCACAGGCCCTGAGGATGAAAGAACACACACACACACACACACACACACACACACACACACAATGGGGTAGATGTGCGTGTATGTATGTTGTTGTAAATCCATGTGATTCCATTATGTCCTTTATGCCAGAAAGGTAAAACCTAGCCATTTGATAAATAGAGATTCATAAAATGATATAAGTTTTGAGCCTGGTATGATCAACTAAAAGCCTTTGAAGAGTAGAAAAGAATAAAAGAGTATGTCTGACCTTTGACAAGTATTCTATTAAACCATACTTCTTAGCTCAATTAATAAAATAGTTAACATTGATAAATCATGTCTTAGATGTTTGCCAAGTCAATCACTTAATCCTTTACAAAATCAATAGATAAACTTCAAAAATTACAACTTATCATGTTTAAGAAAGAATAAAAATACTTGAATAAGGAATAAACATTTTCTTTTTTTTACATGATTTCGCCAGAAGGAGAATGGCAACAGACATGACCTTTTCCAAAGCCTTTGTGACTGGTGAGAAAAAAAGGAACTTCTCAAATGGAGGACTGATCTGATTCTTGGACACAATGTACACCACTAAAAAATTTAAGTGCCAGGTGATACATTTAAAGTATACCACCAAAATAATAGAATACCTGTATTCTTTCACACAGTTTCCACCATCCAAATTTCACTCAAAGGCATTGGTTGACACAAGGCTATGGTAGAAGGCACTTTCCCAAAGTGCTGAGCTGTGGATGTGAACTTATTACCCAGTTGTTGCAAACTTCTTAACCACAAAGCCATGCCTACAACTTTGTTGTTCATCAAAAATATTTTATACATAAAGCAAATAAAATAACAAGATTGAGGCAGTTTATTTGCAAAACAAAACCCCCAAGAAATACCTTCAGTTCGATATTAAGGATTGAGTGTAGCACATTGAGAAGTTAACTACATAAAAATTATTTTCTGCTGCCAGCCATCAACAGAATCAATCTCTCATACAAGAAAACCAGTCATGCAGAGAACAAACCTTATTCTAAATAGTCTTGGGTAAAGAGTAAAGACCTCCTTTGATCATGAATGACTATAGGATTGCACCTAGAAACTTCCCCTCCATGGCACAAGTCTGGTCAAGATTGTTTATGGAAGACCAACAACTGCCCATGCATACCAGCCTCCCCTCTCCATGCCACTGATGTTATCCAAGGGAAAGGCAAAGGCTGATACAGCTTGGCATCAGTGATGTCACAACTCATTTTTACAGTTGAGTGAACTGGAGCAACATGAATAAAGTGTCTTGCTCAAGAACACAACACACAGCCCAGTCCAGGAATTGAACCCACTACCTTCATTATTGTGAGCTTGATGCTGAGCCGCATGTTGACAAGGAAACAGTATCAGATACCACATCTATTATCTTTATTTGCTTTAATCATTATACTGCCGCCATGCTGGGGCACTGCCTTGAAGAATTTTTAGGTGAAGGAATTGACCTTAGTATCTTTTTTTTAAGCCTGGTGCTTATTCTATAGATCTCTTTTTGCCGAACTGCTAAGTTACAGGGATGTAAGTACACCAACACCGATTGTCAAGTGGTGGTGGGACACACACACACACACACACACACACACACACACACACACGTGCATACAACAGGCTTCTTTCAGTTTTTGTGTACCAAATTTACTCACAAGGCTTAGTAAAAGACACTCGGCCAAGGTTATAGTAAAAGACACTCGCCCAAGGCTATAGTAAAAGACACTTGCAACAAGGTGCCACACAGTGGAATTGAAGCTGGAGTCATGCAGTTGGGAAGCAAGCTTCTTACTACACAGCCAGATCTGTGCCTAACAGATTTTAACTTAAAAACTTATCAGCCAGCCAATGCTTTCCTCCAGTAGTTGAACAGAAGAATATGCTGGTAAACTGTACACTAAAGAAAAAAATATCATTAGCAATTCTATGAATGAAATTCAGTTGGGTATTCTGAAATGCTGCTATATGTCATTAAATATTCAAAACTACAGAACCAAAGTGAATAACAAAATAAAGTTCACAGAAATAACAGACACCACTACATGATAACAATACCAAGATGAGACAGGGGAGCATTTACTTGTTCACTCAGACAGCTAGAAATAGCAGCTAAATCTCCTTTAACACTTTATCTACCATGGAAGTCACTGGTGATTCTCCATGCTATATTCTTATTATGGTACAAAATGTGTCATAATTGGTAGAGAAAGTGTTAAAACATGCCTTATCATCTTAGAAACAGAAGGACATGTTGGTTAATGTAGTTCAAGATATGTTATGTTTGAAATGTAAACAGGATTATTACTGAATGCCATTGACATTTGCTCAAACAGAGCTGACCTGGAGCTGTACAATAACAATATGAAATTTATTTTTCAAAACAAAAAAAAGAAAAAGCATTACAAAGGTGTAGACATGACTGTGTGGTAAGAAGCTTATTTCCCAACCACATAATTCCGGGTTCAGTCCCATTGTGTGGCAACCTTGGGCAAGTGTCTTCTACTATAACCTTGGGTCAACC
The DNA here is from genome assembly GCF_001194135.2 of Octopus bimaculoides. Classification (NCBI taxonomy): domain Eukaryota; kingdom Metazoa; phylum Mollusca; class Cephalopoda; order Octopoda; family Octopodidae; genus Octopus; species Octopus bimaculoides. The sequence continues at coordinate 72,429,957 of NC_068987.1, forward strand.
AAAGCCTTGTAAGTGGATTTGGTAGATGGAAACTGAAAGAAGCCCGTCATATATTATATACAGGGTGCGGCAGAAATACCTCCCACATTTTAAACTTTCACCTATGTGTTGCTAATGAACTTATGCAAGTGCTAATGATGTTTTCATTTAGCTAATGAACAAAAACTGTAACCCTTTGTTTAAACAACA
>NC_068987.1:72430826-72431589 GCF_001194135.2 Octopus bimaculoides
TGTGTGTGTGTGTGTATTTATTTGTGTGTGTGTCTTTGTGTCTGTCCCCTTACCCACCATTGCTTGACAACCGATGTTGATGTGTTTATGTCCCCCATAACTTAGTGGTTCAGCAAAAGAGTCCAATAGAATAAGTACTAGGCTTACAAAAAATATGTCCTGGGGTCGATTTCTTCAACTAAAACCCTTTAAGGTGGTACTCCAGCATGGCCACAGTCAAATGACTGAGACAAGTAAAAGAATAAAAGAATACATTTGTTTAAGCCTAACATAAAAAATTATAAAGGTGTCACATATAGATATGAAGTGTGGTTAAGAACATCATTTCCCAACTATATGGTCAAGGGTTCACTGCCACTGTGTGGCACCCTGGGTAAGTGTCTTCTATTGTAACTCCAGCCCTGTGGGTGGATGTGGTAGACAAAAAACTGAAAGAAGCCCACCATTTGTGTGTGTGTGTGTGTGTTTATGTTTATGTAAATTAGTATATCATCATCACCATATATATATATTTTTCGCAATGAAAACCGGTTAGAAAAAATCTTTATTAAAATATGCTTCCAGTTCAGCATTCTGGCTTTTTTTCATTTTCCTATATATATATATATATATATATATAAGTATCTTGAGAGAAAAGCTGAACATTAGAAGCATCAGTTGTGGCGTGCAAGAGAGACGATTGCACTGGTATGGACATGTGGTGAGAATGGATGAGGATAGCTGCGTGAAAAAGTGCCACACCCTAACAGTTGAGGGAACCCGT
>NC_068987.1:72432323-72450415 GCF_001194135.2 Octopus bimaculoides
GCTTTAGTCAAATAAATCAAGCCCAGGACTGTTATATATATAAAATGGTGTGTGTGTGTGTGTGTGTGCGTGCGTGCGTGCGTGCGTGCGTGTGTGTGTGTGTGTGTGTGTGTGTACACACACACCCTTGTTTTGGTGTCATGGTTGTTTGTTTTCTATCTACTGTGAAAAGATGTCTAGTCACAGCAAATTTGCCTCAACAAATTCCTTGACAAATTGACCCATGCAAGCATGGAAAAGAAGATGTTATATTATGATAATGATAATGAAATTATTGTATGAATTATGATAATGAGTTATAAATTACAGAAAAATAAAAACTGTACCATGTGGAATAAATACCATTCCACTGTTTCTAAATAATTAGAATGACAGATTAGTAGAAGGTTAGAATATTGGCTGACTTTTGTATTTTAAATTCAATTCTCATTGCAGAGCATGAGAACATCATCATCATCATCATGCATGTGTGTGTATATATACATACATACATACATACATACATATATATATATATGTATATATATATATACACATACATATACATATATATATATATATATATATATATATATATATATATAAAACCAGTGTCATGTAAATGGCACCTGTTACACTCTCGGAGTGATTGGCCTTAGGAAGGGCATCCAACCATAGAAACCATGCCAAATCATACTGGAACCTGGTGCAGCCCTCTGGTTTACCAGTTCCAGTCTAGCCATCTAACCCATGCCAGCATGGAAAGCAAACATTAAATGATGATGATGATACACACACACATTTAGGACAAGTTTCATTCAGTTTCTGTCCATTAAATCTTGTTGGAAGGCTTTTGTCAACCTGGGGCTATAGTAGAAGATACTTGTCCAAGGTGCCATACAGTGGGACTGAACCCAAGACCACTTGGTTGGGAAGCTTCTTAACCACACAGCTAGTTCTGAGCCAGTAGATATTATTAGTTCAATGTTACTTGATTTTCTTTGTCTTTTTGTTTTTTTTCAAGTTGTTGACCTATATTACATAATTTTATGGCACGCATAGAAAGCAGAAAGTAGATTCACATTAACTGACACAGTTTAAATTTTCATAAATTAGAAACATTTCACTTGTGTCACTAATAACTTTTAGGGATAGTACTAACGCCATAATATAAAAAAAAGAAAAAAAAATCTTTCCTCTCTTCTAAACTTGACTTTGTGCCAAGGCAAAAAGAAATTGGTATTATAACACTCTGGAACAAAGTATTCATTGCACAATGTTAACAGTTTCTTTTGATTAAATCAAATGACAAGTTTTCAACAAATGGTTATAGTTCATAAGTAAAATTTAGTATATTGCTGGTTCTTATTTTAAACATAAGTAGATTAATTCATAGAATTAAATTACATTTTAAATTATTGTTTTGACATGGTATATTATTATTATCATTATATATTATCATTAAGGCAAGGAGCTGGTTAGCAGCAGATGTGCCACCAAAGTATTTTCAGTGGGCCTTGTACCATTTAAAAATATTTTCCAAACTTAACAGATTTCTGGGCCATCAAGCACTTTATGGCCTTTTTAAATTAGACTTTTTTAGAACAATTTGCTTAACTTTTGTTTATATAAGCATTAGTAGTGATGGAAATAAAGAGATTAGAAGGGGTATCTTTATAAGTAAGATACATGAGAAAATGTAAAAAAAAAAAAGGGTCCTTACAAAAGGAATTGGCTGGTCCCTAGTCTAGACTATATCTGAACTAAGACCAACCCATAAGGAACAACTGTTAAAATCCCAAGCCTTGACACAAGTTAAACACAACCTTGTTGGTGGTGCCCAGTTAGAATTTTCTTCAGGTCGAGTAGTCCACCCTGCTCAAAAGGTCCCTGAATAAGGTTTCTTTTAAGGGTGATGAGCAAAACACCCATGTTTCCAGAGGTGAATTATTCAAACTCCAAAGAATCCCTCTCAACACATGGCTGCGATGCTCTCCCACTACTTCTGCTCATGATCAGAGATGCACATATCGTCAGCCACCAAGGGACATGCTCGACTGGTTAAAGTCAAGCAACTAACAAGCAAATCTGTGGTATTGAGCAGAATATTTGCAGGAGTTCATCTTTTATACCAAGACAAAACAAAGCACATAACAATTCCAATCAGTTAAGATCAAAAGCCATGAGAGCCACTGCCTGGTACTGCATCAGGGCATTTATTATTATTATATATTACTTTCTGAGATCTGCGAGACCAAAACAAATGTATAAAGATATAAACAAATGGCTGTAGATAATTGAGCAATATAGTCCTGAAAATAACATGGATATTTTGCAAGCAATAGCTCATAACCTTCATCATTATTGAAGCTTTTAGTAATATTTTTATGTTTTACTGTACTTGTTATTTTATCTTTATTCAATGTTTTATTTTTTTCTAATATCAGGAGTGAAATTACCAGTCACCCACCTGCACCCATATCAATGCTTTTTATAGGACACCTTGATTTTAGGATCTCAATTCTGTTGTGGTGGGCAGGTATTTTTGAGTACAGCAGTGTGCCCCAACTTATACACACACACACACACACACACACATATATGACAGTGTTCTTTCAGTTTCCATCTGCCAAATCCACTCATAAGGTTTTGGTCAGCCCAAGGCTATGGTAGAAGAAACTTGCCCAAGATGACATGCAGTGGGACTTAACCCAGAACCATGTGGTTGGGAAGGAAGCTTCTTATTACTAACTTCCCACCCTCTTTTTTTTTTAAAGAAAAACTACATAATGGTCACTACAACATATGGAAACATTAACTAAGTCTGGAAAGTTTAAATATACAGAATGGCAGAAAAAAGTTAACAACTAATGAGAATATAAATGAAAGTTAATGAGCAAAGAATGAAAACAAACAAATCAAAATTAAACATTCTCACAACTATTAAGTAGTTTTGTAGTTTCTAACTTCATATATAATAAAATAGCAAAACCAGCTTAAATAAAAAGAAAAAAAAAGTACTAAATGTTCTCAGCATGGATAACAGGACACAAATCAAAAACCAGTTTCTCATGTGAAATAGAAACAAAAGTGATAACAGCCATTTAAAACTAATGAAATATATTGTGTATGATTAAATCACAATGACTTCTTTATTTGCCACAAGGGCCAGCCATGGATGGAAAGACATTACAAGAACAAATTACAAGGGATTTGCACAGAATTGATAAAGAAAAAACAGACATGGTAAACAACAACACGCAAAAATAAGATGCCCTAATTATACGAGAAACTTCTATCAAAGACCAGTAAAGAATTACTATGGGCCAAGGACTATAATCATTATCAAGTATAAGCATCCCTTCTTGAAAGGCTGTGTTGACATACATGTGAGCCATCACCATGTTGTGTTAGTTAGACCAGTGTTTCACAACCTTTTGATTCCTATTATACTCTACTGAACCTCTATAGCCATTCAATGTGTATATAAAAATCCTATTATATTTTCATAATTAATTATTAGGTATTGTATTAAAAATTTGTTAAAATAGTTTTTTGTGTATTGTAGAAGTCTAACCAAGTCATTAGAGTGAACTTTAACAAAATTTTATGTGGACTCCCAAAGGCCATATAGACCCCGGTTGAGAACCACTGTGTTAGACAAGCAGAAAGCAAGATGGTTGGTACAGAACTTAAGGAACATAAAGTGGGAACACTCATTAACAAAGACATGTCAGTAGGTTTGCAGTTTGGCCCCTGAAGAGGCAAATCCATTCCAGTTAGTGTAGTAGGTTGCTGACTCAATACTCCTGTTTGAATTCTGGATTGGGTCAAACTTTCAAGTGGACAGGAAATAAGATGAATTTACTGACATCTGGAATGTTTTCAGGCACTCATAGTTCTCCAGCAATCAGAGGATACCCAGTGGACAAGAGTGACAAACAGACCCAGTTACCTGCTGAGTCCATCTCAAGGATCACCCCTTTTGGCTGAAAAATCAGGAAGGTTTCCCCAGTGGGAGGCTCTAACGAAAGGCACTGTATGGTGGACAAGACTGAAAGACTACGAACAGACACTTTATTCTTCAGTAGAGCCTTCATCAATTGAAGTTCCACTTAGTCAGAAAAGTGAGGATGGAAAGAGAGAGAGGTGTTGTTCTCCACTAAATTTGTTAAAAGCTCAAGGATAATAATGAGAACTTCCCATCTGAATGGACCTCCTCTCAATATGTGTCTGTAAGTCAGTCAATATAGTAGGGAGATTTTTGATATAAGCTCAAAGCTGCAAATTTCGAAGCTGAAACTGAATTAATTAAATTCCCCTCAGTACTTGACTGTTACTTATTTCATTAGTTGTGGAAGAATGAAAGACAAAATCAGTTCTTACAATAGTGATACTAATTTCTTACTTGGGTACTGAGCCAAAAATTTTCAAGAAGGACATAGTTGGTTAGATTGATTTCAGTTCTACCTAACTCTAAAAGGGTGAAAGGAAAAGTCAAACGTCTGCAGGGTTTGAACTCAGAATCTATAGAGATGCAATCAAAAGCTGTAAAACATTGTCAGATTCTCTACCAATTCTTTATCCAATACCCTGGCAATATTAATGATAAGAGCTGACAGAATCATTAGAATGGAAAGCAAAATGTTTGGCTGCATTTCATCTGTCTTTACATTTTGAGTTCAAATTCCGCTGAGGTCAATTTTGCGTTCATCCTTTTGGGAGACAATAAAATAAATACCAGTTGAATGTTGGAGTCAATGTAATCAATGTGTACTTTCCTCTGAAATTGCTGGCCTTGTGCCAAAATTTGAAACCAATATTATAAATAGGAGTGGTTGGCAGTAGGAAGGGCATCCAGCCATAGAAAACCATGCCAAATCAGACTGGAGACTGGTGCAGCCTTCCAGCATTCCAGTTCAATCAAATCATCCAACCCATGCCAGCATGGACAACAGATGTAAAAAAAGAAAAAAAAAAAGAACACCCAGCATAATTACAGAAAATTTTATATTCTACTTTATTCTAACAAGCACACCACCTTTAGGAGGCTAATATTTCAGTGCTACATGGAAAGCACTCAGTACACTGTAAAGTGGTTGGCATTAAGAAAGGCATCCAGTCATAGAAACCATGTCAAAGCAGATAAATGGAGCCTGGTGTACCTCTCTAGCTTGCCAGCTTCTGTCAAACCATCCAACTCATGCCAGCATGAAAGACAGATTCTAAATAATGATGATGATTTTGATGATGATGATAACAATGATATCTTCTATAACTATAATTTATTTTAAATCTTGAGGAGACTTCAAGGAAATTTCCATTTTAGTTCATTTTTATCTTTGATTTCAGCCATTGTAGCCATATTATGTGTGTATGTCCCAAAATGGAAGCTGAGCAACAACGCACGGCTCTCACATTCCTCTCTCTCTCTCAATTGCTATCTCTGATTTGAACATTTCACAACAATCATTGCACATTTAGTAGCTGCTATTCATTTCCTGCCATTGGTATTTCCTTATTTATTTCCTTTCAATTATACTCTAATATATGGACATTGGACAGACATACAGTAGTAATCTCATGTTCATGAAGTGTTATTCCAGTGCTACTCTTTCAACTGGTTGTGACATGTCAGAAACCTTTAACATTTAAAAGTAATATAGAATTACAATAACAACACTAATAATATGAACTAAGCACATTTGAACAAAGTGTTGATATGCTCACAGATAGCATATGAAGGAGGAGTTTTAAAAATGTAAGAAACCAATCCTTTTATATTTTTCACATACATTTTATATCCACATCAATGCTTTACTTTAGGTGTTTTCACCACTCAAGATTGTGTAAACAATCGATTAATTGAATTCAACAGTAATAGCAATTGTGATGACCTGACGTAGGCATAAAATCACAAATGTTGGAGGAAGGGTTAACTGGATTTGCACTTATTGACATCAGAAGGATAAAAGGAGAGTTGAGACCTCCAGGATTTGGATTCAGAATGTAACAAGATAAAGTGTCACTGAGGAGGTCTAATAAGACAAAAACCTGGCAACTGCTTTCACTAATCAGCTGTAAAATCTTGATTCACTCTAGTCTGTAATGTCTATATTTGATTCTCAACCAACCAAGGTCATATATATGATTTTGTTGTTAAAATTGGTCTGCAATAAATTGGTTATGCTTCTACAATACATCAAATATATTTTATCTGTTATCTTTTACTTGTTTCAGTCATTAGACTGCAGCCATGCTGGGGCACTGCCTTGAGTTTTTAGCTGAATGAGTGAATCGACTCCAGTACTTCTTTTTTGAGCCTGGAACTTATTCTATCAGTCTCTTTGTCAAACTGCTAGGCTATAGGGATGCAAACACACCAATACCAGTTGTCAAGCAGTGACAGGGAGGCAAACAGATACAAAGACACACACACACATAGATATATATTCACATATATACAACCGGCTTCTTTCAGTTTCCGTCTATCAAATTCACTCACAAGATTTTGGTCGGCCTGAGGCTATAGTAGAAGACACTTGCTCAAGGTGCCACACAGTGGGACCGAACCTGGAACCATGTGTTTGAGAAGCAAGCTTCTTACCACACAGCCATGCCTGCACCTAATTTTAACAATTTTTTATATAATTCTTAATATCATTTAATTATAAAAATATAATGTTTTTTAAACATCAAATGGCTAGAAGGGCCCATCCAAGTAAAATAAGAATCAAAGGGTAAAAAAAAATCATCGGTAGAAAAAAAAAAGGTTACGAAACACTGGTCTACATTATCTAAGAATTTTGATTGACTGACATTACTGGAGTTAACCCGCTTAAGAGTTTTTGTCTACTATTTGCTTAGTAGACTTTCTTGATACTTTAACTAATTTTATTACAATTTGAGACACTGAATGTAGCAATGGGCAAAATACTGCTAAGCATTTCATTCAGCATGCTGATGATTCTGGCAGCTCACTGCCTCAATGATAGTAATAATAATAATAATTTCCAGCATAGATGCAATTCTACAAATTATTGGGAAGGGTAGGGTTGATTATTTTTTAATATAAAATATATTAGACGATGAAAGAGCTAATAGTGATTCTAGTGTCTGCAGCCCCAAATAGGCTCATAACATTAATTGAAGTGCAGATATTCAGGGTGAATATCTGCAAGAAAAATGTGAAGAGAAAAGACTGTGGAAATATGGTCCAAATGCTTGCAACAGAATAAATCTACTCGAGATAATTTGATAATATGAAATGCGAAGTTGACCTTGGGACAATTTAAATTAATGCAAAGAAATGTCTCTTGTCCTCAGTATCTTCCAAACTATAACAAGAAGGATTGCTAATTTAAACAGAAAATTGAGGAGAGGAACAATTGATTAAATCAACCCCAGTACTTGACTGGTGCTTCATTTTATCAACTCTGGAAGGCTGAAAGGAAAAGATGACCTGCCAGAATTTGAACATAAAATGTCAAGAGCTGGATCAAATTCAAGAGCCAACAGATAATTTGCTCAACTAACAGTAGAATTAAGAATATCCAACCATAACTGCTTGTTACTTATAAGGATGCATCTATGTGGACACTTGACCAGCTAAAAATAGCAGCTGAATCTCCCTCAAATCATATCCAACAGCTTTAAAATGTGAAGGATATACCAAATAATGGAGGTAATATAGTACTATAGTATCTGGATAAGGAAAGTAATATAATGGAGGTAATATAGTACTATAGTATCTGGATGAGGAAAGATGATAATAGTTGTGACTGGAATTCCTGTGATTATAAGGTCTGACCAATATTAGTGCTGACTTGGAATTAAACAACAATAACAACTTTATGATACCCTCTTGCAGACAACCTCATCGACAAATGACAGGGACATTCACGTTGTGGCTGGCAACTTCAATGGGCATGTTGAACAACATCCGGGGAGCTTCCATAGTGTACATGGTGAAAACAGATTTGGTTCCCGCAATGAGGAGGAAACCGGACTGCGGGAGTTCTGTGATGCAAATGATCTTATGATCTGTAATACTAACTGCAGGAAACCTGCCAGTCACCTGTTCACCTACCAGTCTGGTGGGCACACTAGTCAGATTGACTACATTCTTGCCAGGTAACAAGAAAGCTGGCTATTTATAAATGCCAAAAGTTTCCCAGATGAAGGATACACCCCACAACATAGGTTAGTAGTTAGATTCCATCACATGCCAGGGGAAAAAACAAGAAGTAGTTGATAGCTTCCATTACCTAGGTGACCAAGTCAGTAGCTGGGGTGGATACTCAGAGCATAGCTGCTAGAATAAGAATAGCCTGGGCAAAGTTCAGAGAGCCCCTTCCTCTACTGGTGAAATTTAGACTGTATGATGCATGTGTGCAAACAGCCATGCTATACAGCAGTGAAACATGGGCTGTGACTGCTGAGGACATGTGTAGGCTTGAAAGAAATGAACCGAGTATGCTCCGCTGAATGTGTAATGTCAATAAGCGTCCTGAGAGAAAAGTTGGATATAAGAAGCATCAGATGTGGTGTTCAAGTGAGACGACTGCGTTGGTAAAGTCATGTGCTGCATATGGATGAGGACAGCTGTGTGAAGAAGTGTCACACCCTCACACTGGAAGGAACCTGTAGAAGAGGTAGACCCAGGAAGACATGGGATGAGGTGGTGAAGCACAACTTTTGTACATTGGGCCTCAGAGAGGCAATGACAAGTAACCGAAAGCTTTGGAGATGTGCTGTGATTGAGAAGACCGGGCAAGTCAAGTGATATTGTAGCCATGGCCGATGCCAGTTTCGCATAACTGACTGGTTATAAGTACCCTTTAATCGTCGGGCAATATCCTATGCTTGAGAAGCCTTGTTGAGTCAAGTGAAATTGTAGTCATGGCCAATGCCAGTGCCGCTTGACAGACAAGTAAAAAGCAACATTCAAACATGGTCAATGCCAGTACTACCTGACTGGCTCCTGTGCCAGTGACACGTAGAAAGCACCATTCAAGTGTGGTCGATGCCAGTGCCACCTGGTTGGCCCCTGTACCTGTGGTATGTAAAAAGCACCCACTACATTCTCAGAGTGGTTGGCATTAGGAAAGGCATCCAGCTGTAGAAACCTTGCCAGATTAGATTGGGGCCTGGTGCAGCCACCTGGCTTGCCAGTCCTCAGTCAAGCCATCCAACCCATGCCAGCATGGAAAGCAGATGATGATGATGATGATGATGATGATGAACACAGGCTAATGAGGTAGTTATGAAGTAGTTTCTCAACCTGCCAGAAACAGCAGCCAAATTACATTGAATTATATCCAACCATCTTTTAAAAAAACCGATGAAAAAGGACACATCAGATAACAAAGTAGTAGATACATGAAAAAGCAAATGATCATGGCTAGAATGATTTTGATCATGTCTGCTCAATCTCAAAAAACTGACCAGAGGTTAAGCAAAAACAACTTCATTACACACACAAAGTTTACATTCTCATGGATAAAGAAAATAAATTATTACCTACTAAAATATAACACTAATTACTTTCAACCATATAATTATGCTAAGTTTAGTCATACACACACTACATGTGAATCATCCTGAAACCTCTTGAAATAATTCAAGAGAATTTATGGTATCCAACTAATTTATCTAATTCAGGGTCACAGAATCTGGGACACTTCATTCAATTTAACTTCTGCTCTTAACTACAGCCCTTCATGATCATTGTTAATTTTTAGACATTTTTCACCAGTTGCCATCCCTACTTTCATGGTTAATTTCTCTGGGTCCTGTTCTTATAAAAGAATGCACATGCAAAAGTTATCCTTTAGTGGAAGCTGACTACTGGAATGTAATGTTCTGTGCTTAGAAAAGTAATGGAATAGAAGACACTATCTTACTTAGGAATTTGTCATGATGCTTGACATCTTTAAGTGATATAGTTAAGCTTACAGTGTCAGACTCACCATTTGCCAATCCTGTTCCAGTTCTCAATAAAATTCTCAGATATCAATTTTCATTTCACAACAATACTACTTTTGAAGAAGTAAAACTTTCTGAGTTATCAAAGCTGGGAATATCATTTCATTTACTCTGCTTCCCAAGGGTGAAACAGGTGGAAATTTCAGGCAAGTAAAATTTGGCAACACTAGAGTGAGGTTGAGAGCCATTAAATTTTATATCAGGACATGTGTGTCCAAGTATTATATCCAAGCAGAAATTGTTATTTGTATAACTTTACAGCAAATACAAGGGGATGCTGAAAAGTTTCTGGTTTTAGGTAAAAAAAAAAAAAAATACAGGAGGATCAGTTATTTTATTCAAAATATTCCCCTCTCAGATTCACACACTAAATGCAGCAGTCCAGTTTTTCTAAGCCCTGTAAAAGAACTTGGAAGATTGGGCCTCCAGTCAGGCCTTTCACAATACCCTTAAAGCCAGGAACTTTTTTAAGACCCCCTTGTATAGCACAGTGAATTTGTATGTTCTTGTAATTTGAACATAAACTGCTTTGATGCCATTTTGTTTAGCAATATCAACTTGAGGCCATTGCTTACATTTATGAAACCCAAGCGAGCATTGATTGATTGAAATTCACTATATTGATAAATGCACAATCCAAAAGATGTTTCAATGAAACTGAAAAACTGGAATGAAAGACAAGTTTGCCAATACCATTTTTACTTGTTTCAGGCATTGGACTGCAGTCATGTTGGGGCACTACCTTGAAGAGTTTAGTCAAGCAAATCAATCCCAGGACTTATCTTTTTAAGTTTGGTACTTATTTCAAGTTATGAAAACATAAACAAACCATCACTGGTTGTCAAGTGGAGGAGCTGAACAAACATATGCATACACACATGGTCTTCAACACAGTTTCTGTCTACCAAATTCACTAACAAGACATTGTCAACCTGGAGCTAAAAATAGAAGACATTTTCCCAAGGTATTGCACAGTGGGACTGAACCTGAAATCACTTGGATGCAAAACAAGCTTCTTAACCACACAACCATGCCTGCACCCATAATTTCAAAAGTATTGAACTGAGTGACTCCCTACTCCATTTCTTTTCCAAATATTACATTCCAGTAGTTCAACATCCCCTACTAAACAATTGCATTTACATATGCATACAGTCTAAAGTAATTCTTTAGAAGATGAAGCTGAACAACCAGAATGACAAGTTTGCCTACGTTACCCTTTTTTAACAGATGTAATTTTTATGAACGTGCTAATAAATGCTAAACTTTTTTCAGTGAAGTCCAAAACTCTGGCTTGTAATGCTGCTGCTTTCAAGGCCAGTATCTTGTTTTTAATTAGAATCACATTAAATCCACTTATCCCTATTTAGGTGATAATATTCATCCTCATCATGATGATGATCATTTTAGGGTCCACCTTTCCATGCTTGCATAGGTCGCATGGAAATTGTAGAAGCAGATTTTCTAACTAAATGCTCTTCCTGTTGTTAAACCCTCACCTGTTTCCAAATAAAGTAATATTTCCCTATGGTCAGACATGTTTTCATAGACGATTGGAAATAAAGACTACTGCTTGTATGACAGTGATACTTGCTTACAACTACTGCATGATGTTGAGACAAATACACACACACACACACACACTGTAAGCTGCTTTCAATTTCCATCCTTCAAATCCACTCACAAGGCTTTGGTCAGTCTGGCACTATAGTAGAAGACATTTGTCCATAGTACCATGCAGTGGGACTGAACACAAAATGATGTGGTTGGGAAACAAACTTCTTAACCACAGAATCATTATGTTTTGAAATCTACTAAGTGGAAAGGAGATGATCACAACTCTAATAAGAAAATGCTTTTGGTAAAGCAAGCATCAACTTCTTTGCTAATGAGTACTTATAGTGTGCTTCACTTTAGATGTGGTGCCAACAGGGCTCTGTAAATGTACAATGGTTGGCAATTGCTCATCACTGAACAGCTGACCAGGTCAAGATGAACAGGTGATGTACATCTCAGCCCACAGTCAATTATACCAACTCCAGTCCTTGACCAGTACTTATTTTATAGACATCTTGGGGGAATGAAAACAAAGTCGAACTCAATGGGATTTGAATTCAGAATATAAAGGAAAGTAAATAAAGAACTGCAAAGCATTTTATCCAATTCTTCCAAATCTGACCAAATTAATACAAGTCTGAATGGCCCAGTCCAACTAATAATAATTCAGTACCCTGGAAAAGTCTGCTGCAAAATCTAGTCCTTGTTGCAATGTGATGACTTGTGTGTCTCAATGACTTTAAGAGCTAAGCCAGCAGAGCACAAGCTCCTGATGAGTTTTTCAATGCTGGACAGGTCAAAGGATAGGAAGCAAACTTATTTGGACCACTTATTCCTAGAAGTAAGAATAGGTTTGTGTAGGGCCAACAACCCTGCCTAGAAAAAAAAAAATACTAAGTTTCAGAAACATCAATGACAATACAAAACCAAGACCTAGGATATATCCCCCCACCAACCATCCTACCCCATACTATACTGACTGAGTGGCTTTGCTCAGTCTAGAATACTGGAGAAAAGTTGTCAATGGCCTCTGCTCCATGGAGAGCAAAGGGCTTGAGAAGAAGCTCAACTGGCTAGAAATACCAGCAAAATTTACTTCATATCAGACCTAACTGCCTTTAATAAGGAAATGGCATTAGGTAATATAGTCCTACTTAAAACTCTAAAAATGCTATACTACATAATATATCCTGGTTTTAAACAACACTGTACATAAAAGATACATGCAAACACCTTGTCTTTATATACAAAAATTTAAATCAGTTAAACAAGTTTCGGTCCTATTGGGTTTCATCAGTGCCTAAATACCCTCTCTGGCATCTACAACATATTCTATTGATAAATTACTGTTGTGTTGTATTTCAATGATATACTGTACGATAGAATATATAAATAGATTTTAGCTAATATTGTACGTATAAACATATAATGACCTGCCTTTATGTACAATATCATTATGAATAGATTAAGATGGAAATGAATTTGGTCGATCTCTCTCTTTTTCTATTCATGAAGATATTGTATATAGAGAGGTGTTTACATCTATCTCTACATACAGTCATCACCATTTAACATCCACTTTTCTATGCTTGCATGGGTCAGACAGAATTTATTGAGGCAGATTTTCTATCACTAGATACCATTCCTGTTGCCAAGTCTCAACTGTTTCCAAGCAAAGTAATATTTCCCCCATGGCCAGACATATTTTTTGGAGAAGACTGGAAATGAACAACATGCTCATTTAAAACAATCATGTGATTTCAAGACAAGGGTACATACATACATGCACACACACACACACACATACACACAACAAGCTTCCTTTAGTTTCCAGCTACTGAATCCACTCACAAGTCTTTGGTTGCTCAGGGTTATAGAAGACAATTGCCCAAGGTGCCATGCAGTGGGACAGAACCCAAGATCACATGGTCCAGAAGCAAAATTTTTAACATAGCCCTGTCCACAGAGTTGTCTAAAATTTTTTGAATATGTTTCGTGATACAGAACATTATTGAAACAAAAACACTGCTTATGTACAAGAAACATACCTCTAAAATGACTTGGCTGATCATGGATGCCTTCACTCATAGATCTGCTCAGTTAGGCTTGACCTTGGGCTAAGCAACAACAAAAACTGAGTAAATAGACAGACGTTTACTATTTTGCAAGTACTTAACCTAAATCCTTCTCCTATCTGGTAGACAGTAACAGAAACTAAGATAGATGCCCTTTTCTGTCTTAAATAGGGCTTAGTACCCACTGATGTTCAGATAAGTCAAACAATAGACCTGCTGTCACACTTGTATCATGGGATAAAGATGAATAAAGCAATGTTACAGGATTAAGGCAACTGAAGCAGATGTAATCCTCAGTGCAACATAGAGGAACAGAAGTCAAAGAAATGATTTAGATATTAAACTGAATAAAATAATCATTCAATTTATGGTAGCGTATGTATGTATGAGGGAATGGGATAACTTGATGATGAGGAGGAGGATGACAGTAATAACGATGATAATAGTGATAGGCCAACATTATCAATTTCATTTCTTTATAGAACACCTTAAATTGAATATAACACACACACACGCACACACACACACACACACACTCAAATACCAAGCACTGGGAAAATATCAACAGACAAATGAAACTAGCAAAACATTTGTAATTTACAATTTTCTCCACCTTTTCCACACCCACACAATGTGTGTGTGTGTGTGTGTGTGTGTGTTCTTTCGTTCGTCTGTACACACACATGGTGCAGTCCATCCCAGGCTACACAGAAGACAGTTAAATAATAATGGTGGTTCAGACAACCCTTTAGCATTTAAATGATATATAGACGTTTTCTTTTATCGTTACAATTTTGTTAAAATATATTTTAAATAATATCTTTACTATTTCATTGTAAATGTCATTTGATATACATATTTTGTTTCATATAATTCAGAAAGACGAAAAGAATCAAAAGAAAAGAGAATATTCATTGGTCTAAAATAGCACAAGGAAAAAGGGAAAAACAGTCTATTCACTTTCAAGTGGTTTACAGCTACAAATCTCAGTTGCTAAAGTCTGGAAAGCCTAATAGTTTCAATGAAAAACAGCCATCTTTCAGTTTCCATCTACCAAATCCACTCACAAAGCTTTGGTCAGCCCAAGGCTATAGTAGAAGACACTCGATCAAGGTGCCATGCAGTGGGACTGAACCCAGAACCATGTGGTTGGGAAGCAAGCTTCTTATCACACAGCCATACCATACCTGTACCTATATGCATATATTTGGCAGAAGTATTTGATAAACCTGTGGCGGGGGGCATATGTAATGTATCCAATCTGGAAATAAATATACTGTATATAAATCACTCCACCAACACCAGAAACACCAAAACTATTCTGTGGCTAATACTATTACTGACCCTTATCTTCAACCCTATCAAAACCCATGCACCTCATAACGAACCATTCCTTTCTCCACTTCTATGACTGAAGAGAGAAATTTAAAAAAAAGGAAAAGAAATAAAAGTGATGCTTCAAAAATAGTGTGTGTGTGTGTTTTGCATAAAATGTCACATTCTTGTTGTTATATGCTTACATGAACATAAGGCATTTGAGTACAATGAATCATTGAATTTTAATTTTAGTAAAGAAGAAGAAGAAGAAGAAGAAGAAGAAGAAGAAGAAGAAGAAACATGTGTTTGTTAATATAAAAAAAAAAATTTGTGTGAAATAAAACAAGAGGATTGTGCGATATTGTTGTTCAAGTGTTGACTCAGGTCCACTGTTGGCTGCAGCTGTGTTGAACCTAAGTAAGTCAGTTATTCTGCATGTTTTGGAGATTGCTAATTAACATTGCTTTCATAATGACGAGGCAGTCACAGATGGTTGAGTTGATAGGGTTCTGGTTTGCTCTGCCAACCAAACAATGGATAGTTCACGTTTTCTGTCCATGGCCAAGACACTTCTACTGATTCAGTTAATTTAGCTACAAATAGATACACACAATTTCTTCATGCCCCATCATCATCGTCATTATTTAACATCCTTAAAGGCAGTGAGCTGGGAAAATTGTTAGCACACAGGGTAAAATGCTTAGCAGCATTTCTGAGTTCAAATTCCACTGAGGTCGACTTTGCCTTTCATCCTTTCGGGGTACCAATTGAGCAGTGGGGTCGATGTAATTGACTAGCGCCCCTCCCCAAAATTTCATGCCTTATACCTATAGTAGAAAGGATTATTTAACATCCTTATTCCATGCTGGCATGTGTTGGACAGTTTGATCTGATGGACCTGAGGACTACATCGTGCTTCAAGGTCTGCTGTGGTATGCTTTCTATGGCTGGATGCTCTCTCTCTCACACCAACCACTTTACAGCGTATACTAAGTTTTCTTTTTTTGCCAACAACATATCCATTCTATTCATAATCAGAACAAATTAACAAGGGATCAAACTATTTATATTCCAAACTATTTATATTCCATTTATCCACTATATCTGCATGCAGTAAGAGATGTCTAAAAGGGTTGATACCAATGAGGACATTCCACCATAAAACACTATGTCAACAGAATGTCCAACAGATTCCAGTATGGAAAAGGCAATGTAAAAACAGAGATGATGAATACTGTTATTGGTGCTGTCCTGGGTTTATAACCAAGACAATGAACCCATTGCCCTAGCTAAGTTATCTGTAAATAAATTCATGATTAGGTACAGAAAGATAAAATCCAAGAAAACTCACTGACTATTCTTCACAACTTGGATTCTTTTAATAAGTTAGTTGGAAGTGAGGGCAGACCATAGGAACTGTCCCATGATCTTCCCAGGCTCTCCTGGCAAGATTGATGTGACCAACACCAGGTCTGAATATCTGCAGAATAAATGAGGCTAGAGAGTAAACTGGAGGTCTTGTCAGTATGCTTGTAACAGATTGAACTCTGCTAAATGTTAAATATGTCACTAGGTGAAGTGAAGCTAAAATAATTAAGCATCCTGTAAAAAAGTTTGTAGGACGAGACATGAAACCTGAGCTCACAATCCAACACTTTATCATCGCAGATATTTCAACTCACAACCATTTTAAGTTATAAGTTCTAACAGGTGTCTTTTCCCAAAATATTTACTATCAGGCACAGGTTGGCTGTGTGGTAAGGGGCTTGCTTCACAACCACATGGTTCCAGATTCAGTCCCACTGTGTGGCACCTTGGGCAAGTGTCTTCTACTATAGCCTCAGGCCAACCAAAGCCTTGAGAATGGATTTGATAGACAGAAGCTGAAAGAAGCCCATTGTATATGTATATATATATATATATATATATATTATATATTATATATATATGTGTGTGTGTGTGTGTGTGTGTGTGTGTGTGTGTGTGTGTGTGTATATAAATGTATATATTTATGTGTCTGTGTTTGTCTGTATGTATCTGTATTTATGTGTCTTTATGTCTGTATTTGTCACCCCATCATCACTTGACAATCGATGGTGGTGTGTTTACGTACCCGTAACTTAGTGGTTTGGCAAAAGAGACTAATAGAATAAGTACTACGCTTAGAAAGAATAAGTCCTGGGGCCAATTTCTTTGACTAGAGATGGTGCTCCAGCATGGCTGCTGTCAATGATTGAAACAAATAAAAGAATAAAAGAATACCACTGTTTTTTAACCTCTTTTATGGAGGAATTTCAGCAATTCATAAAAGCTTTAAACTAAATTTTAAGAATTCATAAAATTCATTATTACATATATTAATATATTCACAAAACAAAAAAAGAAAATAAGAGAAATATATCATTGTTGTTGTCATTGTTTTAATGTCCATTTTTCCAGGCTTACATGGATGAAACAAAATTCACTACGGCATATTTTTCTACAGCCAGATGCCTTTCCTATTGCCAACCCTTTCTAAGCATGGTAATATTTCCTCAGGGTCAGACAAATTTTCATGGAAGACTGAAAACAAAGGGCCTTGCTTATATGATGGTGATATTCATTTATAACTATCACACAATATATAGGGTGTCAAACTAATGCACCTTGTTTGTTATTCCCACACCCGTCTCTGTCTTTTGCTTTTTTGTACATTTGAACCATATATATATATATATATATATATATATTAGTAATAATAATGACAACAAAAGAATGAATGAAACCTCGATATTATGTAAATAGAGGAATTTATCAATAATATAATATGTGATAATTAGTCACTTGCCATAATAAAACTCAGAGTTTCGGATGTCGGGGCGGAATTCTGCTCCGGCATCTCATTAGTTATTAAGACAAACAAAAGAGCTATGAGAATGACCGTTAAATAAAGGGAAATTATCCGAATAGGGAGAAAGTAAAATTACTTGAAGTAGGTAAACACGCTCATAAAATCCGCATATGCGTGCATGTGCATATATGCATATGTTCACTTACACTCACATAAAACACATACATGCACACCCACACACACACCTATATGTATACATATCTATGCATCCATGCACATGTACACATATACATACCTGCACACACGTATATACACCCATACTCGCACAATTATGTTCATATACATGT
>NC_068987.1:72450425-72452292 GCF_001194135.2 Octopus bimaculoides
TATATATATATATATATATATATATATATATATATATATATATATACAAAGGTTGGACAAAATAATGGAAACACCTTAAAATTTCAAACAAATTTAGAACCGCCTTTGGCAGTAATTACAGCTTGAATTCTATGAGCTATGGAGTCGTACAAAGTTTGAATTGTTTGAATTTTTGTCCATTCTTCAGCTAAAACAGTCTCCAATTTTTGTAGTAATGATGGTGGAGGATATCGACTCCTTACTTGTTTTTCTAAAATGCACCATAAATGTTCAATAATACTGAGATCTTGGGACTGTGGTGGCCAGATAAGATGTTCAACTTCACTAGAATGATCCTTGTGTCATTCAGGAACAACTTTAGCTGTGTGAATTGGTGCATTATCATCCTGAAAGATTGCGTTTCCCTCCGGAAACAATTCCACAACCATAGGATGAATTTGATCAGATAAAATGCTTAAATAGTCTTGACTATTAATTCTGCCATGAAGAGAAACCATTGGGCCGGTGGATTTCCAAGATATAGCCCCCACAGATCATCACAGATCCTCTTCCATGTTTAACAGTTGGAAGAAGGCAGTCTGGGTCAAATGCGTCTTTTGGCTGTCTCTGCATGTATACTCGGCCGGTGGTTGGAAATAAGGCAAAAGATGACTCGTTCGAGAAAATAGCATTCTCCCATTTTCAAAATTATGATGCTATGATGTTAGGTGTTCCATTATTTTGTCCAACCCCTGTATATATATATATATATATATATATATATACATATACATACATACAAAAAAAAATCTACTTATAAGGATTTTGTCACCCTGATACTTGCCGAAGGTGCCACGCAATGGAATTGAACCTGGAACTGTGCAATTGGGAAGCAAACGTCTTAAAGACACAGCCCTGCATGCATTATCTGAGAAGCAAAATGACAGCATGATTTGAAGACAGTATGTTACTAAAATAATGTGTCAACAAGATCAGATTTAGTATTCTATAGTTTCAATACTGAAGAGTTGAAAAATGTTTTATTTTTCCTATTTTTTCTGCTGGTTTGGGGGATATCATTAGATCTTGTAATAATGATTTCTAACATAGAAACAGGTCACAAATTTGAAGATAAGTATAAATGATAAAGCAACTTCAATATTTGACTGATACCTATTTTATCAAACCTGGAAGGAAGAAAAGCAGAGTAGATCATGACATAATTTAAATTCAGGAAGAAGAGATGCAACTAAATACTACAAAAGCATTTTGTCTACCATTCTGCCATTTTTGCCATCCACCATCCTTTTCCTCTTAACACTAACACCACCCAAGCCCATAAAAAATAGAAACATTTCTTTTGTTGAGAAATGTCATCACATAAAATATTGATCCAACCATTTGCCTGGTTTTAAAAAATGTCTATTTTATCAGTTCCTGCCATTTTATCTCAATGTTGATAGCAATGAAGGAATTAAGGAATCAATAACAAATACAGAACGCTTCAACTGCTTCAAGTCGAAAGAGATTAGAGGTCAATATACCACCAAAAGACTAGTGACTATACACCAAAAGACTTGGTGCAACTGATTGCTATCAAAGTGAAATCTCGTCTAAATGGTATGAGGTTGAAATATACCAAGCAGTCAAGCAGACAGATATACTCTTTATTCTTTATTTGTTTCAGTCATTTGACTGTGGCCATGCTGGAGCACCGCCTTCAGTCGAGCAAATCGACCCCAGGACTTATTCTTTGTAAGCCTAGTACTTATTCTATCGGTCCCTTTTGTCAAACCGCAAAGTTACGGGGACGTAAACACACCAGCATCGGTTGTCAAGCGATGGTGGGGGGACAAACACAGACACACAAACACACACACACATATAT
>NC_068987.1:72454341-72455452 GCF_001194135.2 Octopus bimaculoides
AAATAGAATGATACATTGGATCATCTAGTCCACTGCCATAAAAAAAGATGATTGTATGCCCCATTGAATTCATCATCATTTAACGTCCGCTTTCCATGCTAGCATGGGTTGGACGATGGCTACACCAGGCTCCAATCTGATTTGGCAGAGTTTCTACAGCTGGATGCCCTTCCTAACGCCAACCACTCAGATAGTGTAGTGGGTACTTTTACGTGTCACCCGCACGAAGGCCAGTCAGGCGGTACTGGCAATGGCCATGCTCAAAATGATGTATTTTATGTACCACCCGCACAAGAGCCAGTCCAAGGGCACTGGCAATGATCTCGCTTGAAAGTCCTTACACATGCCACAGGCACGAATGCCAGAAAGGCACAGCTGGGCACAGGTGCCATCATGATTTCGTTTATTATTCTTTATTATTCTTTAATTTGTTATGCCTCCTCTCCACCACCATTACTACCACAAGTAATTACTCTATATAACATCAAGGACACTTAGCAAGGAGTACACTGGGTTATGGGATTTCGGTGGTAGAAACGATTCAATATCACATGTTTCTAACTTTGAATCCCATTGGAATCGACTTTACCATTCTTCTACCCAAGGCAAGTACTAGAGATGGTTTAATATGATAATGAAACTGCTTCTGCGAAAACATTTATGTACCAGGCATGGTTGTGTGGTTAAGAAGCTCACTTTGCAACCATATGGTTTTGGGTTCAGTTTTGGGTTCAGTCCCACTGCAAGACACCTTGGGCAAGTGTGTTCTACAATGGCCCAAGAGTGACCAATGCTTTGTGAGTGAATCTCATAGACAGGAAGTGTGTGAAAGCCCATTGTGTAACTGTATGTGTATGTCTGTCTGTTTGTCCCACTCCCACTACCAGACAACTGGTGTTCATTTGTTTACATTCCCATAACTTAGCAGTTGGGCAAAAGAGACCAATAGAATAAGTACCAAAGTTAAAAGTTTAAAAAAAGGATCAGGATCAATTGTTCAACTCAATCCTTCATGGCAGTGCTCCTGTATGGCTGCAGTCCAATGTCTTGAACAAGTGAGACAATATATATATATATATATATATATATATATATATATATATATTGTTGT
>NC_068987.1:72456465-72457942 GCF_001194135.2 Octopus bimaculoides
ATGTTCTTGCTCAGCGTGCTGGTACAGAACTGATGAGTTCTTCCCTTCCTTAAGTTCCCTCCAATGTTCGTTTGCCCGCTCCCCTATACTCCTTGCTGTTTCGCCTACATATGTCGTTGTCTTATTTCTGCATCGTCCCTCTGTACATCTTATACTATAGACCACATTTCTGGTTTTGCAGTTCGTTTGTGGGCTAAATCTACATACGATACAGTTCCTATCAGTGCAGGGGGTTCTACTGAAAGGGTATGTTCTACTGATAAGGGATTTGATAGGGTTGCCTGGCCTTTCAACAACCTTAATTCTTCGCTTAAGTTTGTCTAGGGCCCTTCTAAAGCGGTACGCCAGTTCATTTTATATCTGTACATTTTGAGTTTAAAATTCACTGACATGGGCGTTTTTTTTTTTCTTGAATCAATCTCAGTTTAATTTTGTTACATTTTGGAAGAGTCATATCTATCAAAGCCTATAGGACAGGCATGAGCAACCTTTTTCAAGAAGAGGGCCTCATAAGTCATGGCTCAACATCAGGTGGGCTGCACTACTAAAAAAAATTGAAGGTTGTCTTTTGTTAAGCATGTCATTCATAAAATCTCAGGGACTAAAGTTTGCCCAAGAATGACATAGAACATGCAGACCAGTAGATATTTGCCTAAATTATTTCAGCTTTATATTTCACTGAGGTTGACTTTACCTTTCGTCCTTTCAGGGTCGATAAATTAAGTACCAGTTGAGTACTGGGGTCGATATAATTGACCCAAAATTCAGGCCTATAATAGAAAGGATTATTTCACCTTTATTCAAGAAATTTTTCACCACACTATTGGTGGTATTTTCAATGGGTATACATTTGAATAGCTAGAGCAATGAAAATGCCACAGAGATGGCATAATAAAAAACTTTGGGGAAAAGAGAAAAAAAATATTAAAAAATCGTCATACGCATGGTGAACAGCAAGATCGAAAAGGATGACTTGCATATTTGTTCTTAAATGTTAGGGCAGATTTAAACATGAATGCATTAATCACTTTTATTACATCATAGGGGAATGACTACTTTACAACGAATGAGTGTCCATAACATACTCAGAGATAATATTTATCCCCACTTAAACTTGGATATTCTGTCAGAGCAAACTATACTGCAGTTTCTACTACAGTATAGCTTGATCTAACAGAACATCCACATATAAGTGGGGATAAATATTACCTCTGTATTAATACTGCCTCTATCACCAGTATATATTTTATAACATGTTCAATTCATTAGCATAAGGGACTCTGGGACAACCAGGGTTTTGACATCATTATATTTTATCAGCCAAAGACACCCTGGACTAGACAGCAATTGGTGAGTGTGTTTATTTATAGGTTTTAATAATATGATGTTTCCAAAAATACTCACTTTCAGATCAAAGTTCTTTCAAAACAAATTTTTAAAATGTCAGGTTAACCTCTGATTATAAACTTGGCCTACT
>NC_068987.1:72458270-72460435 GCF_001194135.2 Octopus bimaculoides
ATATATATATATATATATATATATATATATATATATATAATCAAAGACTAAAATTCATGGCTCTATCTTAAATTGGTTTTTGATTTAATGTATTCATTCTCTGCAACCAACCTACTTGTATGAAAAGTTTGCTTTTTTACGATAAACCCTCTACAGGTATACATTTGATAGTCGATATTTACAGAAGCACTTACTGAGGATAGTTTAGATTTTAATCCCACTTATCTGATCATGTATGTATGTATGCATGCATGTATGTAACGTAATGTATGTAATGTATGTATGTATAAACACACACACACACACACACACACACACACACACACACACACATAAAAAAAACCTTGTGCATAAATAAGAAAATTCACAATTGAAATAATGAAGTCTTGCATAGCAACCCTTGACATCTTCACAACTATGTGTATTAAGTTTTAAATCAATGACTAGTACATATATAACAGGATAATTCATGTTCATTCTAGATAACAGATTTTTATGCTTTAATGACAATAAAACGCCTGTTTTACTAGTGGTAACAATATATAGTCTTATAATGTCTGAGACAAATTAATGATAGATTGTAGCCAGGGTGCATAGCTCAGAAATCAAGGAGTTTCTCCCAGGTTAAGCTGCTACTTTTCCACTCTAAGAGGTCACAGCTCTCGTACTACAGGTATGCGATTAAAATGTCACAGGGAAAAAATCACAAGATGGATCTTTCAAGCCAAGCCAAGCAGCAGGAGATCTAGAGGGGAACCAAGAACAAGACGGCTGTATAATATCCATAGTTTCAGTTGGCTGTGCATGGGAATCCAGCCAGAAAATCTAATAACAATTGCATAGGCTCCTATGGAGGAGATGTCTCAGGACTCTACCCCCACGACATTCCCATGAATAGTGGGCAGAGAAGATGGATGGATGGCTAAGCTGGAACAACATGAAATGAACTGTGTTGCTGAATGACACAATTCACATCTGAGTCCAAGAATCAATCTCTCAAGCTTATGATCATCAGTCCAACACCCTAACCACTATGCATTCACTATATTCAGTATTATGACTAAAAATACAACTGATATCATTATCCTCATTTAACATCCACTTTTCTATGCTTATATGGGTCAGATGGAATTTGTTCAGGCAGATTTACTACAGCCAGATGCCTTTTTTGTTGTCAACCCTTACCTGTTTCCAAGCAAGGTAATATTTCCCCATGGGCAGACATGTTTTTTCATGGAAGACTGGAAATGAACATCAGTTGTATGAGTGTGATGCTCATTAACAACTATCACATGGTATCAGGACAAAGGTAAACACAAACACACATACACACACACATACACACATACATACAATGGGTTTCTACCAGTTTCTGTCTACCACATTCACTCACAAGATTTTGGTTAGTTCAAGGCTATAGTACAAGACACCTGCCCAAGGTGCCACACAGTTGGACTGAATTCTTAAGGAGACCACAGGGCTGGGAAACAAGCTTCTTAATCACACATCCACACTGATGATGTATAAATGTTTCTGTAATATATATATATATCATCATCATCATTTAACATCTCCCTTCCATGACATGGGTTGGACAGTTTAACAGGAGCTGGCCAAGCACCAGACCTGCACCAAACTTCTGTGTCTGTTTTTGGCAGGGTTTTTACAGCTGGATGTCCTTCCTAACACCAACCACCCAGCAGAGTGGACTTAGTGCTTTTTATGTGGCACAAGCACAGGTGAGGTCAGTCTGGCATGGTTTTTACAGTTGGATGTTCTTCCAAACACCAACCACTTTACAATGTGGACTGGATGCTTTTTTAAGTATGTATATTTGTCCAGTCATAGAGTGACCAATGATTTTGCATCCATAAAGCATTAAGCTTCATGGATAGCTCAATAGACTCAATGTCAGATGGCATATGTCTGACATTGAGTCTGACGAGCCATTCATGAAACCTAACGTTTTATGGATATGAAACCATTGGTCACTCTATGACCGAACATATATTTAACTGCATGTAAATATATTACTATTTATTCATTAGAATGTGCTTCTTTTTCGGATATATGATCCACTAAATATACATATATATATATATATATATATATATATATACACACACATATATATACATATATATATACACACACACACATACATA
>NC_068987.1:72460947-72462752 GCF_001194135.2 Octopus bimaculoides
ATATATATATATATATATATATATATATATAGTACATAAATGTTTGTGCATGTGAATATCTAGTAGTTTAGTTCATATATTAAACCATCTCTAGTATTTGCCTAGTTCATATTTTATTAACTCTAGATAGTGCAATGGTAAAGTTGATTCCAATGAGATTCAAAGTTGAAAACATGTTCTGAATCATTTTTACCACCTAAGTCCCATAACCCAGTATTCTCATTGTTAAATGTCCTTGAAGGTATATAGAGCAATTACTTGCGGGAGAAAAAAAATGAAAAACAAAGAAAACAATAAGAATTCAACAGAGCATATAAAAGAAAAGAATAAGAAATAAAGTACTTGTTATAATAACAACATGTAACGTCTCATATGTATACAATATATATATATTCTATAGTACAAGTTACACTTTCATAATTCAAGGCATTAACCTATAACAATTGTAATTCTGAATTTTATGAAATTTAAATAAACTGTTTTTTGTGTGTCTGTGTGTGCGTGTGTTTCATCACCATCAATTTAACATCGACTTTCTCATGTTTGCATGGATCAGATCAGTTGCCCTTCTTATCGTCAACCCTCACATCTTTCCAATTAAGGGGGACATGTCTACTAGTCTCTTGAATATGAACAGCACAATCGCTGAATATATATTCATAGAAGATTGCAAACAAATGATGCTACTTGTATACGACAACTTCTGTTGAAAACTTTCATGCAATATTGAGACAAGAAGACACACATACATCCTTCCCCCCATATTCAACCCCCTCCACACACATACATATATATATATACATGATGGGTTTCTTTCAGTTTCTATCTACCATATCCCACTTACAAGGCTTTGATCAGCCCAGAGCTATAGTAGAAAACACTTGATGCACAGTGGGACTGAACCCAAAATCATATGGACAGGAAATAAAACTTAAGCACACAGACCCCCTACACACACACACACACACACTTATCATGGATTTGCCTACTGGGTAGTGTTCTACCTACCCTGATGAAAACTGTAAATATCAATTATTAAATATAAGAAATAAATAATTTCCAATTCGTTATAAAAATACTAATTTAACCTTCTAGCATTCAAATTATCAAATATGATGCTTATTTATCCACATTGTTTTGAATTAATCATGCAATATCTTGTAGCTTCGAAATTTCGATAATGCGATTGTTTATATTTTTTTAATTGACATTGTAGGATAGGTGTGAGAAGCAAAATCTAGCCAATTTGAACATAAAACAGATAGAATATTTGGGCTGGATATGGCCAGTTTCATACTAAAAGGGTTAATACATTGAAATTAGTGTATAATTCAGTAACTGACTACTATTTTCATATGTAAACACTATTTTGGTATGCAAGTACAATATCTGTTGCCTTTCAAGTTCAGTTCTAGAATATATGAACTCTGGTAGTCATTAAAACAAAATGAAGTTTACCTCTGTTCCTTGCCATTATTGAGTGAGAATTGTGTGCATCTGTATTGTATTGTTTGTTTGCTTGTATCTGTGTTTGCTTCTCTTAACTGAACTACATGTATGTATGTATAGATAGATAGATAGATAGATAGATAGATTTATTGATTGATTGATTGATATAGATAGATAGGCACAGGCATAGCTGTGTGGTAAGAAGCTTGCTTCCCAACCACATGATTCCAGATTCAGTCCCACTTCATGGCGCCTCAGGAAAATGTTTTCTATAAGCCTTGGGCTGAGTGGATTTGTTAGATTGAAACTTAAAGAAGCCTGTCACACACACATATATATATATATATATATATATA
>NC_068987.1:72462791-72467129 GCF_001194135.2 Octopus bimaculoides
GGGGGGGGGGTGCATATGTTTCTTATGAATTCCAAAACTGAGTTGCCGATTTTGACGTATGGGGTATCAAAAGATTCAGTAAGCTTTGTCCTCCCACCATTGCTTGACAGCCGATGTGGATTTTGTATACAGAAACTGAAAGAAGCCCATCATGTATATATGTATGTGTGTTTTTGTGTGTATGTTTGTGTCTGTGTTTGACAACCATTACTGTTTGACAACCAATGTTGGTGTGTTTATGTCCCTGTGACCTAACGGTTTGGTAAAAGTGACTATTAGAATAAGTACAAGGCTAAAAAAAAAAAATTAAAAAGTAAGACCTGGCAGTGCTCCAGCATGGCTGCAGTCAAATGACTGAAACGATGAAAAGGAGAGAGAGAGAGAGAGAGAGAGAGAGAGAGAGATTGTCATTTAATATCCACATATGATTTTGTGTGTGTAGATACGACCATATAAAAATGTTCTAGTGAGTTATTAACCAAGTCCAAATGTAAAAGGCTTTCTTTGTCTATTCTGGCAACCTCTGTCATGAAATGAGCTCCCTTATTTTGTCAATCAATGCTGAAGGCTACTTTTATACACAGTGAATTAACAACAAAAAAACATCTAGATATTGAAGCAGCAGTGACAATACATGACAATGTATGGGCTGAACATTAACATGTTAGAAGTGGCAATAATAATTGTAAAAATATATAACATTTATCTACCTATATAATGATTTGTATCTTTTGTATGACATGTCTATTTTTGGCTGTTTAACCTTTAGCATTCAGATTACTATGTCAAATATAATGCTTATTTATTTAAATGTTTTTAAACTAATCATGTGTAATTTTGTATCTTTGAAATTTCAAAGATTTTTTTTTTTAATTTTGGAATCACACTGCAGGATAGGTGTCAGAGGCTGGATCTGCCCAGGTAGAATATTTGGGCTGGATATGGCCAGTTTAAATATGAAAGGGTTAATAGAATGCAGATATCTGCTACATTATATGCACGATGCATTCCTGAAAATTATGTTATAGGATGAAAGCTATTTTCTGTTAACTTCCACA
Organism: Octopus bimaculoides; assembly: GCF_001194135.2. Classification (NCBI taxonomy): domain Eukaryota; kingdom Metazoa; phylum Mollusca; class Cephalopoda; order Octopoda; family Octopodidae; genus Octopus; species Octopus bimaculoides. The sequence continues at coordinate 72,463,850 of NC_068987.1, forward strand.
TGATATGGAAAATAAAATTTGTGTTAAAGAATTCTACATTACAAGATTTTTCAAGAATGCAATTCTTCTGTAATGCAGGGAATGTCTGTAGTTTACTTTTACATCACGGTAGAAGTAAAGTATTCATCATAATCACTGTTTTAACATCCACTTTCTCATGCTTGCATGGATCAGACGGAATTTGTTGAGGTGGATTTTCTACAACCAGATACTCTTCTTATTACCAACCTTACATGTTTCCAATTAAGATAATATACCTCCATGACCAGACATGTTTTCACAGAATATTGGAAATATAGGGCAATGCTTGCATGATGGTGACACTTGTTTACAGCTACCCTGCAATGTCAAGGCAAGGAAATAGTAACAGATACACACACACCCACACATATATACAATGGACTTCTTCCAACTACCATCTACCAAATCCACTCACAAGAATTTGGTCAGCTTGTGGCCATAATAGAAAACACTTGGTCAAGGTGCCGCACAGTGGGACTGAACCCAAAACCATGTGGTGGGGAAGCAAACTTTTCACTACACAGCCATACCCATACATTCTGCATTGTGTTTATGGAAAGCAATATTTACTCCCATCATCTGAATTAATCTTCAATTCAAAACATAACACGAAGGTTCAAACCTAATAAATTATTCTATTGCATATAATGCTTATATTTTTCATCATCATCTAAGACACACTTTGATATCCTTTTGTTTCATCAGTACAGTACATGAACAATTACAGAATTTAAAACAGTTTTCCTCAGAATTACACATGCATGCGCATGCACACACACACACACACACACACACAAAAATGAAATAAAAGAGGAATGCAAGATGATATGCTGCACAAAACAAATGAAGCATTTTATTGACAAGAAAATGCTAGACTGCATTCTGAATCAGGAATTCAAAGTACAAAGATGTTTGTCCCTAATTCTCACAATAACCAGACTTCAGCTGTTAATTAGAGATGGGACCTGATAACATAGTAAACTAATTCAACTGCACAACAGATGTTGGTTTCATCCATATCAAGCAAAACCACATTAGTTTGACTGAATTCTTAGCGAAAAATATTTAGACTTTACTGAACATGTCCAGCTTAGCAGACATTCCTGATCACTTCTTTATTCCTGTACATCAATTTATTCCTTTACAACAATTTATTCCTTTATTCCTATAGCATCAATTTTCCAGGAGCTTTTTTCCCAAAGCCTTTCCAGATGGCTGTGTTTTCCAAACCAGGGGTGGTCACCTCTAAATCAAACAAATATTAAATTTTCTTAAATAATTAAATAAAATGCAGGTACCTGTACTGTGCAAGATACTGTAAAACAGGGCTATTCAGTAAACTAGTCTGGCAGCTGCATGAATTTGAAGTTCCTGCTCATAAGTTAGTACAGATTATTAGAAGTTTTGAATCATCAGTGTTCAGAAAGGTGATGCTGTACCTGTACATAGGTTTATACATAACTCTGAAGAACATAACTTACTTAAATGCACTGTTTATGAACTGTACTGATGAGCTTCTAAGGATATTGAAACCTGCATCAGCAGATGATTGGAGAAAACAAAACAAAGAAAAACAATAAAATAATAAAGTTTAACTAGATTTGAACTTTCACACTGTATTTCACATGTGTTGGAAGAAAACAACCTTTTTCTTTTTAATGCAACACAGAATATTCAGCTTTAAGTGGTTTCAAAACTTCTTTACATGAGACAATAAATAATTGCTCCTAACCTCAAACCCAAAATAAAAATAAACTAATTGTTTTTGGAACACTGGATCTCAAAGCACATCACATAAAGCTATAAATAATAGCATTGAAATATTAGGTCAAAAAATACTTTTGGATAGGAAAGGTCAAAGGCTGCCCCAGGAGACATGGGTTTGTATCCCACAAGTAGCCTTCAGCTTTTTCTGTGCAAAAGGGTTTTTCAACCAAAATTTTTAATGCTATTATCTATAGCTTTATGTAAGGCTGTGAGCTGGAAGAATTGTTAGCATGCCAGGCAAAATGCCTAGAGGCATTTTATCCATTTTTATGTTTTCAGTTCAAATTCCACTGAGGTTGACTTTACTTTTCATCTTTTCGGGGTCAATAAATTAAGCACCAGTTGAGCACTGGGGTCGATACAATCAACTAGTCCCCTCCCCAAAAATTTCAACCCTTGTGCTTACAGTAGAAAGGATTGTGTTTTGAGATCAAAATGTTCCAAAACAGAATTATTTCATGCTCTCTCGAAAGTTTATGAATTCTTATGATGTCAACAAAAGTAAACTATTCTCTTGAAACAGTAGAAAGGAAGCTAAGCTAAACCATGTAAAAGATACAAAACACTATATTAAACACAAAATCTACAGGGTGTCCACAAAGCCTGGGTGCATGAGAATTAATACATACTTTAAGAAATTATTATTTCTTATATTTAATTGTTTATACTATGATTTTATTTACTCCATGTACCCAGACTTTGTGGACACCCTGTAGATCTTATTTCATTCTGGATCAGGAATTTAAAGCACAAACATTGTTCATCCCCATGTCTTACTATGAACAGGTTTTAACTGATGGAACCTGGCTACCATGTATACTTCTAGTATGCAACAGATGTTGGCTTCGCTCATGCTAAGCACTCATCAGCATGAGTGAATTTCCCTGGTGAAAAAACATTTACGTGTATCTACCTAGTTTATATATATATATAATGTTTGTTTACATGCCTATTAAGGTACAATTCATCTTTTATTCATTCACATACACATTTTTTTGCTTGTTTTGTTGTTTTTTCATTTGTCAAAATATTTTTACATATTTTCCATGGTGATAAAAGACCTTAAATGGGACTGTACTTTAATATTACTCGGTGCCTGCTCTGAGTATTTATTAACCGCAAGTGCCCAATATGTATGTGAGTATGCAGGTATGAATGGTTAAGAAATTCCCATCGAAACCATTAAGTCTCGAGTTCGTTCCCGTTACGTGGCATCTTGGGCAAATACATTTACCATAGCCTCAGATTGACCCAAGATTTGTGAATCAACTTGGATAGATGACCATTGCGTAGAAGCCTGTTTGGACTGTACCCAGAATTTAAAAGGTACAGCTTGTGTCACGCTTGTATCAAGCTGATTTTAGTTGAGTAATTATGTTAAGGGTACGCATATCTGTGGAATATTCAACCACTTCGCAAGATAACTCAAAGGATAGGTTGTCCTGTTGTTAATCAATATATATATATATATATATATATATATATATATATA
>NC_068987.1:72467788-72474387 GCF_001194135.2 Octopus bimaculoides
ATATATATATATATATATATATACACATATGCGCACATACATATATACATGCACACACACACATATTCATAAATATTGATCTACTTCACACAAACTCACACAGAATCTGAAGACTGTCGACTTGTTCACAAATTATATAATATAATAGCAACATGTTTTTTAATGAATATGAAGATATAAAACATGATCATGTTTCTCGTATAATACTATGTTCCGCAGAATTCAGCAACGAATGAGGATTTCTTTCTCATTCTTAGGTGAAGAATGAACCAGAATAGAGTGAGTGTGTGTGTGTGTGTGTGTGTGTGTGTAGTTATACTTTTTAAAAAACACTGCTGAAAAGACAGGGTGATCGATCTTGTGTTTATCGTTCGCTAGATAGAGACAAGGTATGACCAACGAAGTGCACCTAATCACATTTGATTACATATGCAGTATTGATTTTTAACAAACTTGGCAAACTTTTGGGCGGGGGCAATAGTTTTAATCTGACTTCGTGTAAGACCAACAAACCAAAAATATTGAGTGAAGTGAATGAAAATATCAATAATTGACTAAAACAAATGTAAAAATTCTAAAATATTCTACATGCCGACATATACATTTTAGTGCCTTTTAAGTAAAACTTACCTGTGAAATGAAGTGGAATAGGAAGGTCTGAACCGGTCACTACGTAATCCTGGACTCTCCTTTCCCATTGCATCTTGCTAGCAGTTACAAATCTTCTTCGACGAATCTCCAAGATTTGTATAGGAGCACTGACAGTATCAGAAGAGTTAGATCGAATAGCTGGCATAAGCAATGATTCCGATGAACGTCGGCAGTTTCCTGAAACAAGTCTCACCCAGAAAGGTAGTTTCTGTTTGGCTAGGTGTTCCTTCATTGACATTGGTTTGTTAGAACCATTATGTCGCGTTAGTCGACTAGAATTCGGTTTTGGTGACGGTGATGGTAACTGAGACGGTTTAGAAAGGGGGCTGTTACACTTAGAAGCTATCGCAGGACTTGACAACAAACAATCTGTTGCTCTGACAGCCATCTTCTTAAAACTTTTTTTACTCTTTCGAGTTTTATAAGAAAGTGTTTATTAAGCTTGTCTTAAATTAAACTTAAGCTTCATCCGACTTATTTTGTTTGTTCTTGTTTAGTACAAGGTGAAATATTAACTAGTCCACACCTGGTACTCATAAATGTACAATAAATTAAGAAAATATTGAAGTTCAATAAAAGTACAAAATAAATGAAAAAATATGTAGCGGTTAAAAGAAAGGAAAAATAAAGTTGTTTAAGACAAAATGCTTAAAATTTGGTATCCAAAGAAAGCAAAATAAAAAAAATAAACAGACAACTATGTTGGTGACATTTGATGACAAGAAGTTATAATATTTAGTTTAGGTGATAATCCACAAATTCATTCTGGAGTTTTCAACACGAAAAACAAATGCTTTTAAAAATTCTTAATATTTGATCACGACATTTTTTTCGTTTTGTCACAAAAATGAAGCAGGTTTTTTACCTTTGCAGGTTTTAGAGTGTTACTGTTGTGAAACATGGTTAAACGTCACCAGCGTGTGACTTGTTCTAACATTCACCCTGCCTCTTTCTTTTATGATTCATTTGTCGATTTGGTCTCAGGTGCGCTTTGTTGTTTTAATCTTTCTGTCTTCCTTTCCGTTCTCTCTTGAGAAATATATATCGTCATAAGGCCAAGTAACTGGACTGAAACAAGTTAGGACGAACTGTGTGGCCGAGGTATCTGTCAAATGACAATAAGAAAACGAAGGAAAGCTGTCCTCACATTTATATAAAGTGGAAAGAAAAAATATTTCTAGCAGATTAAAGTTGAGCAGGACACTTGTTGGTGTTGCTTAAACTTGTTAATGCCAACTGTAAAGAGTTTGTAATGTTATATTAATTATTAGGTGTTTTTTCTTTAAGGGAAAAAATGTATTTGATAAAAAAGATTTGTTCTTTGCTGTGTGTTTTCTTGGTAAATATTCCAAAACAAGCGAGATATGTAGGAAACATTAAATAATTGCGTTAGTAAACTGTCACTGCCACACACCTGAATAATGAAACTTCTACTTCAGGTAGTTGTACTGTAATAATGAGGTGTATACTTCAGGAGGAGGAGAAAAGAAGGAAAAGAAAGCAAACACTGATTTTCTAATCAACAGTCTCCTTTCCAGACAGTAAAGCAAAATAAAAGACAATAAAATAAAATACAAGGTGACAGAGATTACTTTTTCTTTTAATAAAAAGATTATTTAAGAGGAGAAACGATACATATACAGAGAAGTACATGTATAATTGTTTCTTTTTCTTTCTTTCTTTTTTTTTTATCCTGTTCATATAGGTATTATATGTCTTGCAAGTTATATAAAGGGATTGATCTGTAAATAGGAACCGACGTTTCCTTGAAACTTAAACACAAGTAGCTGGGAGTGCGTTAAAAAACAAAAAGTTGGGTTGCACTTGTCAGTACGTGTGTACGTTAATTGCTGTGCGTGAAGTGCCTGCTTTGAAATGATAACAATCTCACCTCAGGGTAAGAAAGGCGGGTACGTTGAATATACAATCCTGCTTGCTAGAACCTGACAGCTACTTCACACGACAACGTCCACCTATGGATTTACCTGCCACCTGTCCGCAAAAGAATTAATGTGTCACTGTAGATCTGAAGTAATGTAGCAACAGGCACGTCTCGGAACCCCTGCATGTAAGCTAGCTCGCCCAACAAACATTATACAGGTTGGACAAGGTCTACCGATAGCTCGGTCTCTTTCGTTCTTTTTCACTATCATTCACACACAAGCATACACTTCAGCGTGTATCTTCGTGCACGCATTAATGAGATCTTCAAATACAGGGTATAAACATGCGTGAATAAGTCGAAGAGGAAAGGAAAATCAGCCCCAGTTTTAAATTTATGATCGAAGACATTACGACTATGATCGTCCTGTCTCCCCCACCAACCCATCCACCCAGCATAGCGCACTTCGACTATACTAGGAGGATATGGCTTGAAGGAGATTCGGTTGGTTTTTCTAGCCGATCCGGCTGCCATGTAGAAGATCCCTGATTAAAGAAACATAGGATCAATTGTGTTCCAGCCATGACCATCGCGTCTTTTTATATATCAGGGGCTACATGCATACTTCTTTACTTAAGAGGGTAGGATGTGATTTAAGAGAATTTAGCTGCTGTTCCTAGCTGTTTAACATGTAAAAAAGAGGCGGTGACAGAACTGAGTGAATGATTCAAATATATTAATGATTGAAAGTATTATTTAGCAACACACGTAGTGACAACGAGAGTTTTTGACTACCCACCCCAACTTTTATATATTTGTATTTTGTCCAAATGATTTTCTTTTCATTCAGCTATGTTATTGCCGTTAAGTAGATGTGTACTCTTGGTAGTCCAATCTATTACATTGCGTAACACATCACTGAACTGCAGAATTAGAGATATTTGCCAATGAAAATATAATGTTCCAATGAAACAAGCCTATTAGGTCTTGTCATATCCTGCTGTTAGATAACAATTTATATCTCTCTCTTTCTCTCTCCCCTCGCTCTCTCTTTTTTTTCTCTCACACACACACAATACACACATAGATATTGCTTTCAAATTTTCGCTCAGGGCCAGCAGCTTTGGGAGAGGGGACAAGTCAATTACATCAACACCAGGATTTGACAGATACTTATTTTATTGATGCCAAAAGGATGAAAGGCAAAGTTGACCATGGCAGCACTTGAACTCAGAATGTAAAGTTGGAAGAAAGGCTACTAAGCTTTTTCCCAGCATGGTAACGATTCTGCCAGGAATAGAGGCATTTCAATTCTGGCTAGAGAATTATGCCAACGAACTCCCACATCGCACCAAAAAAGAATTCTTGACAGAAGGGCTAAAATTTATCTTGGAGAATAGCTACTTCGTCATCAAAGACAACTTCTATCAACAAAATTTGCGGACTGCGATGGGTACGAGAATGGCCCCCTCATTTGCTAACCTAGTCATGGGATATCTAGAAATTAGTCTTTATCGTAAAGTACTAGAAAAATATGGCAACCCAGTCTCTCTCTACATAGAAAATAATTGGAAGAGATACCTGGATGACTGTTTCATTCTTTGGCATGAAAGTATAGAGAATTTCAAGCACTTATAAATGAACTTGATGTAAACATTCAATTCCCGATGGAATATAGACATCAAGAACTTCCCTTCCTTAACATCCTCATGAAGAAATCTAACAACGTAATAGAAACAGATATATACTTTAAACCCACAGACTCCAAGCAATATCTACTGTTCAACTCATGCCACCCCAGACACACCAGAACAAATATCCCCTTCAACCTAGCAAAAAGAATCTGTACTATAGTTTCTAATGCAAGCACCAGGAACACACGACTACATGAACTAAAGAATACACTCATCACCAGGAACTACCCACCTTCACTAATTGACATATGCTTTCAATGTGCCCTGCAACTCAACATCCACGAACTCGGACATCCCAAATTAAAGAAGGATTTACAACCAAAAGCCCTACTATACAACCCACACATAACCCTCTTAACAATGAAGCCTTTGACACCATCCTTCAAAACATTCCCCTGCTAAAAAAGGACCACAGAATGAATTTATTCCTCCAAACGCACACCATCATAAAAAGCAAGAGATAGCCCAAATCTATGAAAAGTCTCCTAACATAAGCCCGAATATGCTCAACAACAACACTGAAATCATCAGTAAAAAAATGTGGAACACCCAACTGTAGGATATGCGTCAATTTAATTGAGGGATCAGAGTTCTCCTTCAAACAGGGACAACATTTCACAGTGAAAAGCAGTCAAATTCCTTTATGAGTCTTTGGTCAACCTGATGCAAAAGTAGGAGACACTTGCTCACAGTACCCTGCAGTGGGACTGAAATTGAAACCACATAGTTGCAAAGTGATCTTAACCACACAGCCATGCTTGCTCTTACATAGATTTGAGACTTTTATTGTAAATTTGTAAATCACTTGTAGATATCTAAATCCATGTCTTTTTTATATATCTTCATATATTCTTAGAATTAACAGTTTCTCTTTTGACGCATTCAATATGTACTGTCTTTTTTACCCAAAATTTCAATCAACTGGTCTTTTTGAAGTTATCTCCCTTATTTATAGTTTTTTTTGCGGGGTTTTTGTTCATATTTATTTTACCAATCCCAGAAGAATGAAAGACTAAGTTGATCTTGGTGAGATTTTAACTAGAACATAAAGGGACATAACCAAATACCACAGACGTACTTATAAAATCGCCAACTTTTTTTGAAAAATTTATTTGATATATTTACATAAGTTAAGTAGCAGCTTTTTCAAAACAGCTCAAATATACCTCCTGAAACATAAAATATTATGATTAGTCATAATTTATTCACTAACAACCAATTCAACATCATTTACAGGCTTTATCTCTTGCTTTTATTTTTCTTTATTTCATTTTTTTTCCAACTTCAAAAGTCGACATTTTCCTCTTTTTTTAACTTTAGTCTAACAAAAGGGGAAGTGCTTTAGTGCTCATAGCTTTTATAGACCCTTTAAGACCAGTCTTACCCTCTCACACTGATCTCAGAAGGTCTATGAAGAGCATGAGTACTACCATTCTGCTAGACTCAGCAAAAGAGAAAAGAAATACTGTTTGAGTTGAAGGCAAGCAAGTCAAAACTTTGAAGTTGCTGTTAAACTTTTCCTTGTAAAAGTTAATAAATATGTACTGAATTAAAAATTATTGAGTAATCTTTCAGTTTAATGTGAAATTGCTTTATATATAACTTGACATGAAAAAAATATAAATACATACATACATACATACATATATCATCATTTAGCATTTGCTTTCCATGCTGGCATGTGTTAGATGGTTTGACTGAAACTGGGAAGCTGGAAAGTTGCAACAAGTTCCAATCTGATTTGGCATGGTTTCTATGGCTGGATGCCCTTCCTAACACCAACCTCTCCAAGAGTGTAGTGGGTGCTTTTTACATGCCACCAGCACAGGTGCCAGTTACATGACACTGGCATTGACCAAAACTATGATTTCACTTGGCTTGATGAATCTTCCTCAAGCATGGCATATTGCCAATGGTCTTAGTCACTTGTCATCACTTCCGTGAGGATCAGCGTTTGAAGGGTACTTTTTATATGCCACAGCTATGCTCTCAGAACATCTACCTCTGCTACTGACTTAGTCACCAAGATAACAAGCCATCAACTACTTCTAGTTTTATGTATACACATTTATACATGTGCTTATATATATATGTATATTTATAAATATAGATTCTTACATATGTGCACATGCACATCATACAAAATATGTGTGCTCACACACATACACAGGTACACACACACACACACCTATATGTATAGCGTTAAACTAATACATCTGTTTATTTTTGTTTGTTTTTTTGTAAATTCTCACTATATATATGGTATATATATATATCATCATCGTTTAACGTCCGCTTTCCATGCTAGCATGGGTTGGACGATTTGACTGAGGACTGGTGAAACCGGATGGCAACACCAGGCTCCAGTCTGA
>NC_068987.1:72475920-72485683 GCF_001194135.2 Octopus bimaculoides
ATATATATATATACGACGGGCTTCTTTCAGTTTCCGTCTACCAAATCCACTCACAAGGCTTTGGTCGGCCCTAGGCTATAGTAGAAGACACTTGCCCAAGATGCCACGCAGTGGGACTGAACCCAGAACCATGTGGTTGGTAAGCAAGCTACTTACCACACAGATATATATAATACTAACAAATGCACCAATCCTTTGGATGGTTAAAGTTGCTTTGGTGGTATTTTTCACCAAATAATTGAACTACTGAGAAGGTTTAGGAGTAGCATGGCAATCTGTTTCTGATTAACCTTGGGAACAGAAAATCAAATTGAAGGCTTGTTATTGTGGAGGTCATTGTACTTCAATGATCATAGAACATATAAATTTGCAAGTGATGCAAAGTAGAGCTACTGAAGTGTTTTGGAAGTAGATTAGGGATAATGACTACAAAATATAATTGTTTTACATGAAAGTGAAATTTCCTGTCAGAAACAGCCACATACATGGTATAATGAAATTGAAGGAAGATGTTGAAACTTCCCCTCTGTGAGTTTATTTTATTCAACAGCAAAGGGAGCTATTTTTTCAGAGAGATAAGCTTACAAAAGCCCCTTTATTCTGTCTTTCCACATAGCCTGTGCATAAACTAACAGGTGAATGCTGCATAAAGTTAAATTGGTATGGAGCTTTCTGAAAGATACATATAGCTTTCACTAGTGGAAGCAAAACTCTTATTTAAAGGTTGATTGTTTGGGACAAAGCATATGAGATTGTTTAAAAAAGGCTAGAATGACAATGCTAAAATGTATTTGAAACAATGGACAACAGTTGAAATATCATAATGGATGGGTAAAGTGAAACAACGCATTGGTAGGTAAACAAAGGAATCAACTAATAGAAGAGAGGGAAGGGAACATCACCTTTCAAGTAACTCAGAATAGGTAAAGGTAAGCTTGCCAAAGTTTAATGCAGTTTAAATATGGGGATTAAGATTGTTTAATATTTGATATTCAATGCGTACAGTGTTCCTAGTCAATTTAATCCCCACGACAGGTGGACAGTCGAAATAAATGGACAAAATCCTTTCACTTTTATAACAAGATTAAAAAAGTATGGAAGACCCTACATACAAAACAACTATGTCCATTTAGGTCCATTTACTCGGGAGCTCTGGGTAAAATGTTTAGCGCATGACCATTCTTGGGACATAAATAATGTGTGTGTAAAGTTTGGTGAAAATCAGTTGAGAATTGTGGAAAAATATGCGTTAGTCATTATACACACACCTACTGTGATTTGTACATACTAGATCAATAGTGATAAGAAGAACAGAGATTTTTCACATCCATAATTTTATTTAACAGTTATTTACAGCATAGGTCCCGTAAAGATGTTATAAATAGCTGTTAAATAAAATCATAAATGTGAAAAATTTCCGTTCTCTTTATCATTGTTAATACTATTACTTACTCTATGAAAAATATGCAGTCCTGAGCAGGATACTTTGATTTACCCAGTGAGAAAAGTTACCAGAGCTTAGCAATTTATTGTTAGCTAGGGTACCACATAAGGACTGTTGTGGTTAGCCCATATCTGAAACTGACTTGAATGGTACTTTTAATGTTCCACTGGCACGGGTGCCAATCAGGTACTGTCATCGGCCAAGACAGCGATTTCACATGCCTCAACAGGTCTTTGCAAGCATAGTTTATTGTCCAATGATTGAAGGGTACTCTTAAATGAGCTGGTTATACAGCACTGGTATAGGCCATGGTTATGGTCTCACTTGGCTTGGCAGGTCTTCTCAAGCACAACATATTTGCAAAGGTCTTGGTCACTTGTCATTGCCTATATATATATATATATATATATATATATTAAATCAATAGTTATATATATATATATAATTATTGATTTAATATATAAATTGTTATAAATTGCTTTTTTCTATGCTGGTTGCCTGATAATTATCATTAACGTGATTTTTATCCTTATTTTATGAACACACACACCCAACATGGGCTTCCACACAGCTTTCATGTACCAAATTCACTTGCGAGGCACTGGTCAGTCCAAGGCCATAACAGAAGACACTTGCTCAAAGCATTGCCCAGTGAGACTGAACCCAAACCAACATGGTGACAAAGTGATCTTCTTAACTGCACATATAAAGAAAAGATTTTTAGATATTAAAAATATTTTTAAATAGTAAAAAAGTAAATAAATAATGAAAACATAATTATGAAAATGGGAAGGAAACTTGTTTGAAACTTAAAATGGCATCTATACAAATCAGTTGATAAAACGGAAACTGTAACACTGTTATTCATGATTGTCTTATGCTGTTACAGATTTATTCACTAGGATTGACCTATGCCCATCAGCTGTCATAAAGAATATTGGTTTAATCAATAAAGTTTATTATTCCATTTGATTTCATCCCCAGTCAATTTGTTTGTGACAAAATGATGATTATGAGTTAGGTTGTAATCATCATCATCATCTAACGTCTGTTTTCCATACTGGCATGGGTTAGGTGGTTAGACCAGTGTTGGTAAACAGAAGAGCTGCACCAGGCTCCAGTCATCCTAACACCACCCACTTTACAGAGTGTACTGGGTGTCTTTTGCATGTCACTGGCATGGGTGGCCTTTACATGTCACCAGCATGAATACCTTTAGCTTGTCACTGGTATAGATGTCTTCTGCATGTCACTGGCACACGTACCTTTAATGCATCACTGGCATGATGTCTTCTCAAGCACAGCAAATTGCCTGAAGTCTCATCATTGCCAGTGCCCCTGGACTGGCTCTTGTACAGGTGGCACGTAAAATACACCATTTTGAGAGTGGCTGTTGCCAGTACCGCCTGACTGGCCTTCATGCCGGTGGCATGTAAAAGCACCCATTACACTCTCGGAGTGGTTGGCGTTAGGAAGGGCATCCACCTTAGAAACTCTGCCAAATCAGATTGGAGCCTGGTGTAGCCATCTGGTTCACCAGTCTTCAGTCAAATCGTCCAACCCATGCTAGCATGGAAAGCGGACGTTAAACGATGATGATGATGATGATGATGTTGTATATCTTCCATGTTAAGTTTGAAACAAATTGTGTGTGTGTGTGTGTGTGCATTTTAATATTCATTTGTATTATACATGCACCATTCTATTATTGGTGCCCTAGTGATAGATTAAAATTCCATATGATGAGATCATATTTTACAGGAGAGCAGTGATAAAGGTGTTTGGTTTCACCCAGATTAACGTTCCCACTTGACCTATGTTTTATTTTTTTTTTTTAATAACTTGCTGAATCTGGAGAAAGGGTCAATATCCATGACCTTTGTAGGCCCTTCCAAGACTGGTAACCTTGATGCCATTGATGTTTTGCTATAACTATTGCAGGTCAACATCTGCAGGAAAGCCATGAACAGAGAGAAGATTCCAGGAGACCAAAGCTTAGGGAGAAAGGACTGGCTATTGTGGTTAGTGCAGGGCTGAAGAGGTTTGATACAACAAAGGTGATGAGATGTGGAGAGATGAGTGAGTCAGACAAAGGTGGGCACTGTTAACTGAAAAGTTAACTTTGTTAACTGTTAATCCATTAACCAAAAGTTAATTTCAATAATCAGTTAATTCTTTAAAAATGTAACAGAAGTTATTGATAAACCATGAACATTAATTTCTGTTATACAAACAAAAACAAAAAAATCAGTTTTTGCTCTAAAACTACCTAAAAACACATTTAAAAAATGTCAAAAGTATAAAATCAGCCTATTTTGGCCTTTTTAAGGGCCTTAGAACCCCAAAACTAGTTTTTGTTTTTTGCTTTAGAGTTTAAGAATGCTGATTTTATAGTTTTAACTTAAAAGACCTAAAAAAAGGCTGATTTTAAAGCTTTTCCCCAATTTTTTTAGGTTTATAAAGTCTTTTAGAGCCAGAAAAGGGTAAAATAAAACACAATATAAGCATTAAACTAAAAAAGTTTATTGATAAAATTGCTATAAAAAAAATAAAAAGAAAAAAATGAAAAACAAGATATATACATAATTTAATTTTTCCTCATTTTTTCGTTCTCCATTTTGTTCATGAGATGCATGCTGCCCTTCATGAAAATTAGCATGTCAAAGTTTTCATCAGACAGGGATTATCTCTTGGCCCTCAAGATGTCCTTGCCCATAGAGAACAAACATCCCACTGCATCACTGGAGGGGATGGCTGTGTGGAACTTGATGAACAAGTCCACCAACACTTGCTCACCCAAGAAGGCAGCATCTGTCAGCAAGTCCTTGGAGATGGTCTCCAGCCAGGTCTTGACCAAATTCTGGGCCTTGTCCTTGAGTGACTTGTGGCTCCTGCTGCTCTGTTTTGGCTGGGTGACACCACTAAAGAATTCCTCCTCCTCTTCATTGTTGCTGCCTCCACTGTTGTTGCTCCACTGTTACTGCCTCAACTGCTGCTGCCTCATGGCCTCCTTGGCCTTACCCTCCATGTTTTTCTTCACCTTGGCAACCTTGGTGTTGTCATATTTATCCAACCAGATGAGGCGAAACCTGGGGTGGAAGGCAGCAGCCAGATGGCATTCTTCATCCTCCAGGAGGGTCCTAAACCTTTTGTCAATGCCTGGCAAAAGTGCGTTGACCAAGGAGCTGCAGTAGACGAGGCCCTTGGACTTGATGTCTTTGAGCCTAAAGATTGTTGTGGTAACTTGAGTTAATGGAAGTTAAATGTAATGGAAGTTAAATGTAACGGAAGTTAAATGTAACGGAAGTTAAATGTAACAGAAGTTAATTAGTCTGATAATGATTTCCAAAATCAACTTAAAAGTTAAATTGTTGACGAAAATGTTAACTCTGTTAATTAACAATTAACAGAGGAACAGTTTGGTGCCTAAGTTTGGAGTCAGAGTACAAGATGTGCCAGTTTAAAGAAACAGAAGCCATTATAGTAGTGAGGTGGTGAGCTGGCAGATTTGTTAGCACACTGGTTAAAATGGTTAGCAGCATTTCATTGTCTTAACATTCTGAGTTCAAATTCCACCAAAGTCGACTTTGCTTTTAATCCTTTCAGAGTCAACAAAATAAAGTACCAGTTGAATACTGGGGTTGATGTAATTAACTTACTCCTCTCCTGAAATTGCTGGCCTTGTGCAAAAAAATTGAAACTATTATAGTAGTAAGGAGTTATGAGACTAGCCAGCTCTGAGAAACAGATGTCACTATATAGTGAAAAGATTCAAGACAAGCCAATTCTGTGAAACAGAGGCCATTATAGGTACCTTTAGTGAAGACCACACTGTTGCAAGCATTTAGGCCAAGTTTCCTGTCTGAAGCTAAGTTCTCCCTTCTTCCATCAGTCTTGGATATTTTGAAAAGGTCATAGCGCTACCCTCCTTCTTCTCACAAAGCCAATGATGCCAAAATTGGCTTCTGAATTTTAATTTCTTTAGCAAATCTGTTATTGGATTGTCACATTTATTTTTGTTTTAGGTAAACACTTATAGATATGCCTTTTATAACATTGTAGTGGCGCCTAATATCAGTCGCCATTCTGGAGAGTTTATCCATGCATGTGCAGGGACTAGTCTTCCGGAAGGAATGCAGGAAGAGTCTCATGCGCATGCGTAGTCATCCAATATCCAAGCGTTCCCGCGTCTTTCTACCTCTTTGTTCGCTGAACCTCATGGAAACTAGACAGCACAATAGCAGCTCTCCGACAACTCTGCAATGGAGCCACATAGATAACCAGAGAGGAGAAAAATGACTTCTAACCACGCAACTTCATTGACGGCGTCTCATCTAACCAAAGGCGACATGCTACCGAATTCCCTCCTAGTGTGAACAGAATTCTACTGTAATAAAATATTTGTTGTGCTGTTAGTTTAGAGTCTGCGTTCCGTTTTCTTCCTTAAGAAATTGAATGTACGGAATTGGGATACACAGAATGGTGTATATCCACTTCCCTACAACATGATATTGCTGTAAGATTTTTTCTTCTCAATTATTAATATTAATATGCATATCTTTGGTTTGCAATCACTGGACCAAAGAAGAACCCCCTACCCCACCCAACCTAATTTCTGAGTTAAAATACTTCTGTAGTAACGCGTGTCTTGTGCGCATGCATAGTCCCACGCATGCGTGGAATTCATCATCCAAGCGTTCCCGCTTCTATTCATTCTCTTTCTCGGCTGGCCGGCATTGAGCATGGACGTGTCAAGCCTTCTCTCCATCTTTCGAACTCTAGGAACAGCTCACATCAACATTCCAACGTCTCAGCAACCATGCTCTCACACAGAAGGCGTCTCAACAACGAAGATTAAAGCTGCACATTTTCCACCATGAATAAATATTGTTGTGTTGATAGTTTGGAGTTTCTGTGTTCCGTTAATTCCTAATTTAATATAGGAAAGTAGGTGCACACCTAAAGGTGTGTAACCACTATTCTTATATAACTGGTGACCCTCTGACGTGATTCGAACACGCAGTCCGGCACACTTTCCTATAAAAGTGGTGACCCCGACTAAAGAACAAACGCGGCCATGGATTCTGGACTATCAACCAATAATACTACACTGCCGCCGCTGACATAAGTAACTACGGCACTTTCCTATAAAACTTTGAATTCATGACAGCATTTTCCAGCAATGCCACTCATCAAGGTCGACGCTAATGGTCGTACAGAGATTGTGTCTGTCGACCGTCTGTAAAAGCGTACCTCTTCAAACACCATCATCACCAAGCAGCCTTTTCTCCACCAGCTTCGTTCAACCAAGATTACCACACGACAACAACAACCACTACCAACTACGAGCATCGCCCCCCGACGTCGCCAACAGCTTCAACATGACATCATTACCACCGTCAACATCATTACCACCACACATACAGAACACAGCTACAGCTATAGCCAGTTCCGACGCCGACGTCTTCACCACCAATGTACTGTCTACCACAATGTCGTGCGCCAACAACCCCACTACCAAGTACACAAGCAACCAATATCAACACACTCGGTTTTATCTTCACTGTATGAGTGGAGTATCCACTCACGGACAACAGTCAGAACTAACCGACTAGGATATTTAGTACCAGGTAACAGGTCTCAACTCGCATCGACGCTCAACTACAGCTCTGCCAACTGACCACAACTTCCTGAGTACAGACATTCAACTTGTGTAACTCTTATACGAACTGGATTTTTTTTTCTCTACAGACACTTTTAATATGTTCTGTGTTTTTTCTCACACACACACTTGTGCACTCATACATTTTCTTTCCTTTCAGTAAAAACAAACAATCAGACTTTTACATTCCGTGATTTCAGTTCCTGGACAGTGGTCATCACGTTTGTTTTATCATTGTCTCATTTGTTTTTCACTAGGTGGCATTTACTGCCCATATTACTTGCATGTTTTCTTTCAATTCATTTGTACATTGCATGCATGTATCTCACGAGTGTACATTCATTTCTTTGATTTTTCTTTGTGTGTGTTTGTGCCACATCTTGTGGGTGGTTTTCAGTGGCCATCCTGCTTCAGGTGTTCCTCCAAAATTTTATATTATCGTGCGTTCCGCACTGGCAAGGGAGCCCTGTAGTAACGCGTGTCTCGTGCGCATGCGTAGTCCCACGCATGCGTGGAATTCATCATCCAAGCGTTCCCGCTTCTATTCATTCTCTTTCTCGGCTGGCCGGCATTGAGCATGGACGTGTCAAGCCTTCTCTCCATCTTTCGAACTCTAGGGACAGCTCACATCAACATTCCAACGTCTCAGCAACCATGCTCTCACACACAGAAGGCGTCTCAACAACGAAGATTAAAGCTGCATATTTTCCACCATGAATAAATATTGTTGTGTCGATAGTTTGGAGTTTCTGTGTTCCGTAAATTCCTAATTTAATATAGGAAAGTAGGTGCACACCTAAAGGTGTGTAACCACTATTCCTATACTTCCAACACTGATTTGGTTTTCATTTTTTCAGGGATGGACGCAGTGGTATAAAATAAGTAGCAGTAATCCACTGAAGTTGATTTTATCGACAATTGTCTCTTCTCTACAAAAGTTGGTCTATTGTTCGGTTAAAAGTGACCTACACATTTTTATAGAATTAGAATTTCCATTTTGAAATTTCTAACGAAATAATAATTTTCTTAAGTATTTGCATTTTGGGTACTGGTAATTATTCGATTTATACATATTCAATAAATAATGAATGTTTACGTTTAAAATACTATCCCGAACCACATCAATGCAAAGCAAAACAAAAATTTAAAATATGATAAATTACAATCTTATAAAAAAAACATTTTTTTAATTATCAAAAGGCGGTGTATTGGTAGAATTGGTAAAGAGGTTGACAAAAATCTTCTATTATGTATAATAATTACGGCCCTTTACATTCTAGGTTCAAATCCAGTTGGTGTCGACTTTGCTTTTCATTCTTCCGCGGGCGATAAAATAAATATCTGTAAAATACTGGCTCAACTTACGCAATTTTATACCACTAAAAGAATTGTAGCTGTATACAATTGTTAGAAATAAATATATTAACTTGTAAGCCTTTATCATACAAAGGGAATTGTTATTCAAAATATTTGGACAAAACGAAAATGATAAAATGAAATTTATGGAAGAATATTTCAGACGGACATTTACGGGTTAACACCGCCTCCCTGTCTTTTCAAATCGGAGAATCTGACAACATGACCACGAAAACGTCGTCGGCAGCACCTATTTGCGAATTTTTATTCGTGATAGTGTGTGCTGTTCTTGTTCGATGGTTTATATCGCTTGGAGGATATTCTGGTTAGAATATTTACTTATTTTGGTTTTGATTTTAGGCTATATATGCATGTTCCATTTCAATTTATTACAGAAGTCTTTCTCTGCCACGCACCTCCGTTTGCCACATGTTAGCTTCTGCTAGCGCACTTTGATTGTTACAGAAAAAAAAAAAAAAAAGATAGATAGATGCATGTAAGTAGGCAGGAGAAAATAATCATACTTTCATTTTTGTCAACGTAAACATAATATTGTTCATGCTTCATTTCAACAGGTTTGAAGTGTTAAGCAATTTTTTTTTTTGATTGTTTTATTTTATTTTTAAGTAGACCCATTTTAAATGTTGAAGGCTGTGATGTATCGATCGACTGGCGATAAACAGTATCAGCACATCATTTTGCTTTACTAAAACAAATTAAAAGGTGACAGTGAATGACCCGCCAGTATTAAAAAGAATAGAATTTGATTTCTTGTCTTTTGTGTCGAGTCAGCAATTATAATTTGAAATACAAAATAATATCGTGGTTTACAGAGTGAGTTTTACTAGTAATGGTTTTGAAAATTAAATCCTATTCTGATTGATCAAATCACTGCTTCTATTTTGTACATTAATGAACGTAACATTCCTTGATCGAGTTTTCACCATTTCTGATGTAAGCATCAATAATATATATTTAATAGCGAGCTTTAAACTTTCGATCGTTTATTTAAAATTATATTATACCTATATGGAAGAAGTAAACCATTTTTATTCCATATGGTTGAAATAAGGTTATGCGGCTGGGGGAGGGTCTTGTAATAAAACCAGTGTAGTTCGTGTTTTATCATCACCGTCATCGTGTTATATTTTTAAATACAGAACAGCTGTTAAATGATAATTTGCTAAATCTCACGAATTTGATCCATTTGAATGTTTTGTACTTCATATTGGGAAATTATATTTATATAGATGTGAGGATATTCTGTGTGTGTGTGTATATATATATATATATATATATAT
>NC_068987.1:72485693-72486060 GCF_001194135.2 Octopus bimaculoides
CGGAACCATGTGGTTGGTAAGCAAGCTACTTACCACACAGCCACTTCATGCTTTCTTACTAAAGATTAGCTAACAAATTCTATGGACGACAAGTGACACCAAAATTTTACCTGTTATTCCCTTCTTAGTCTTACCTGCAGTATATTTCTTTAACCCCTTTGACACCAAACTACCTAACCTTGTTCTTGGTTCTATGATAAAAAAATAAAAATTCCTGTTTTAAAGTCATCTAAATTAGACCTCACGTTAATATTTCTGGTAATTTAAGATGGCGAGCTGGCAGAATCGTTAACACATCAGACAAGATGCTTAGCTGCATTTCATCTGTCTTATGTTCTGAGTTCAAATTCCACCAAGGTTGACTTTG
>NC_068987.1:72486070-72495031 GCF_001194135.2 Octopus bimaculoides
TACGTTCTGAGTTCAAGCTCCGCCGAGGTCGACTTTACCTTTTATTCCTTTCGGGGCGGGGGTGGATAAAATAATTACCAGTTGAGCACTGGGGTCAGTGTATTTGACTTACCCCTTCCTTCAAATTTCAGGCGTTATGCCTATAGTGGAATTGATTATTAATTTTCCTTTAGAATAACACCAACTTTGACATCATTATGGCGAGCTGGCTGAATCGTTAGCACGCCGGGCAAAATACTTAGTGGCATTTCGTCCGTCTTCACGTTCTAAGTTCAAATTCCATCGAGGCCAACTTTGCCTTTCATCCTTTCGGAGTCAATAAGATAAGTAGTTGAGTACTAGGGTCAGTGTAATCGACTATCCCTCTTTCCCAAATTTTCAGGCCTTGTGTCTGTAGTAGAAAGGATTACACAAAGATGGCACATGATCAAAAATTTATTGGAAGGAAATATGCAATTGAATTAATGTTAGTATATACCCATTTCTATATTTTTTAAAATCAATCTTGGCTAGAAATGAATAAGTATGAAGTTTAAAGCTGTAAATCTGTATAACTGCGATAATGTAGTTTTAAATTTGATCTATTTTCTTTCTTTCCCTGCCCACATTGTGCTAAGTAGAATATATTTATAGCACAAACACGTTGTCTCTCCATCGCTCCTTTATATTTCTTTCTCTAGCCAACGAGAATCTCCACATAATCGCTTGACCAGTTAATTGTAGCTAAATTTCCCTCAAATCATGTCCTTCCGTCTGAAACACCATTGGTCATTGATCTTAGTGATCAAGGCAGACCCGGAGTCAACATAACAATCACTTTCCATGAGCCTTCAAGTGAGCATCTATGTGATCCTTTGTCTTTCTAGAAATAACAGTTATATATCCCACTTTTCAGTCTTAAATATATTATCTGAATAAAAAGATTGGATGATCATGGCTGGATTGCTTTTAAATAATGATTTGTTGGTGCAGGACTAGCTTGGAACTAACATTTAATCTAGTTAATTCTTAACAGATCAATCATCACATGCTAAATTCAATACAATTCAATATCATGGTGCATTGCAAAACACCTTTCCTTGATAAATCTACTAAATATCTTAACTGAAACAAACTACAACTACATGGTTGCTCAAAACGCCCCCCACCCCCACCCCAAAAAACAGCTAAATCTCTCAAGTCACATGCCACCATCTTAAAAATATAAAGAAGACACTGGATAATGGTCCAAAATAGCTTTATAAGAAGGGGATGATGGCTATGACTCAAATAACTTTTGATTATAGGTCTGCTCAATCATGGTTAACCTGAAAGCTGCACAACACAACACTTTTCTTCAGTCGATGCCACTCAATTCTTCATGCAAGAACAGCTTTCATAATGACTACTTGTTTCAACAATCCATACCGAATGTCATTCAATCACAATAGTGATGAATGTGCTGTATTGTATACAACCCTTTAAGAGCTAAGATCATGAAAGAGCCTTTATGTCCGATGTTGCTAACAGATGGGCTGCTGCTGATGAGTGGGCCTTCAATATTTTCTAAAAACTTTTCAGATTTAACCCTTTAGCATTCAAATTACTCTGTCAAATGTTTTGAATTAATCTTGCATTAACTTGTAACTTTCAGATTTCAATTATGTGATTGTTTATTTTCAGAATGACGTTGTAGGGTAGGTGTGAGAGGCCTGATCCAGTCAGTTTATTTGTGTCTGATATGGCTGGTTTGAATGCTAAAGGGTTAATGTACTTGTGGGCCTTGAGCAATTGATAGCCTTTGGATAGTTTTTTGTATCATGATATGTTTGATTTTTGCTTACATAAGCATTGCCAGTGATGGAAATGGTGGATGGGTACATTTTTTTATTATCCTATACTTGTTTCAGTCATTGGATTGAGCCATGCTGGGACACTACCTTGAATAGTTTCTGTCAAACAAATTGTTCACGCCCCCAATACTTAAAGCCTGGTTCTTATTCTATTGGTCTCTTTTACTGGACTGCTAAGTTATAGGGACATAAAAAACACTAACGCTGGTTCTCAAGCTGTAGTGCTGGTCAAACACACATAAACACAGGTATAAGACAGGCTTCCACATAATTTCCATCTACCAAATTCATTCACAAGGAATTGGTCAGTTTAGGGATCATAGTAAGGTTCTGTACAATGGAATTGAATCTCAGATCACAGGGTTGCAAAGCTATTAGTTTCTTAACCACACAGACATGCCTGCACTCTTTAGGGATTTTTTTTGTAAGATATATAATACTTGAGCCGTGGGCAAATGTAAAAGAATCTGAATGGACCATTACAAAAAGAAGTTACTGATCCCTACTTTATGTAGTTGGTCAACCTGCTAGAAATAGTTGCCAAATCATTTTCAAAGCATACTGTACCATCTTTGGGAAGAAGGACACATTGGTTTAGCCTTTATCTTTTACTTCTTTCAGTCACTAGACTGCGGCCATCCTGGAACACCGCCTTGAAGAATTTTTAGTCAAATGAATCAATCCCCGTACTTATTTTTTCTCTTAATCCTGGTACTTGTATTGTCAGTCTCTTTTGTCGAACTAAGTTACAGGGACATAAACACACCAGCACCAGTTGTCAAGTTGTGGTGGGACACACACACGCATACATAAGCCCAAAGAAGTCGCACGACTCTACTGCAATGTATCATCAGATAAAAGGATGAGCCTATATGAGCAGGAGACTGTGCATGGATATGTTACTAGAAAGCTCCAAGATGATAGTAACATCGATCATCAAAGCAGTTTATCATGGACCAGTAGCCAGATGACTACCTCTCTCTTTGAAGGGTATGCGTTTGCAATCCAGGAACAGGAAATATCAACCAAGCACCTGATGTGCAAAAGCAGTAAAATGTGACAACCAATGTAGACTTTGTGGAATTAACACCAACGATATCACCCACATCATAAGCAGTTGTTCAAAAATGTATTATCTACCAATGAGACATGATGTTGTAGCTAGGACACTCTATAATGAAATCTGTTGGAAGGATAACCCAGAGGACAAAGAAATAAAAACCCACAGTATGGTAAAAGCCATAGCCACTCATAATAAAAAGGAATACTGGTGGAATGTCCCAGTGAAGACCTCAATAAAATGTAAGCACAATAGACCTGACATAATGATTTGGGATAGAGAAGAGAAAATGTGCACAGTTGTGGAAATTAGCTGCCCAACAGATGAAACTGAAGATTGGTGAAAAAGAGAATATCTACACTGAACTATTAAGAAATCTGCTGTTACTCTATTCAGATTACAAGTTAAAGTTTATACCTGTAATTATTGGGGCTCTGGGATATGTAACACACTGCCTAAATGCCAATCTTGAGAAATTAGGCTTCTCAAAACCAGAAAGAAGAAAGCTAATTCAACGACTACAGATCCAATCCATCACTGGAACTGTAAAAATCTATAAAACTTTCCAGAAGTTAATCATTTAAATATATATGAGTGTGTCTAGATATGAGAATACATAGATAAAGCAAAATATACGAATCTGCACATATACATACATACATACAAAAATACCTTCTTGTTGATGTTGAAATTCCAATGAAGGAGCCTTGGATCTAGGTTAGAAACTGGCTCTTTCTCTATTGGCAAGAAATCTTGAAATAAAACTGACCAATGACATACATACCTACATATATGTATATATACAATGGGCTTCTTTCAGTTTCCTTCTACCAAATGCACTCACAAGGCTTTAGTTGGCCCGAGACTATTGAAGAAGACACTTGTCCAAGGTGTCACACTGTGGGATTGAACCTGGAACGATTTGGTAGGGAAGCAAGCTTCTTACCACACAGCCACACTGTCCTGAGTGCATTGCCTGAGGAGGGTTATGGTTGGAATGTCTTTTGATCATAGGTCTGCTGAAGCATGGCTGACCTGATGTTGAACAACAACACCAACTTTATTGTATACTCATAACTCTGGTAACATTTCAGTTTGTAAAGACCTTTTGTTATATTCCAACCAGTCCAGGTATGGGCTCAATGGAATATCACTATTCAGGCCAGTTCTTATCTGGAGTTATTACCTTCCTCATTGGTTTCAAGGACCACATCTTGCTCATACATTTCATATTTGGCGTGGTCTCTATGATTGGATGCTATTTCCTAAACAACACTCGCATTACAGAGTGTATTGAGTACATTTTATCATGGCACCAGCACTCGTAAAAATATGAAGATAATGCTTAAGTGTTTTAACCCATTAGATTGTTAACTCAATGTTAGAAGACTTCCTGTCCATGTAATATTCTGTTAAGAGCATATTGGAGTTGTATCCCATATCTTTCTCCAGACCAACAAGAAGTTTTGAACTTAGCACTGCAATCTGATGAAACATTTATACATTAGTACTGTTTCTTGTAGCCATGGGCTGTACCTCCATATCATACCTACTTATTGCTAGTTTGCTGTTCTTTATCACTA
This sequence comes from Octopus bimaculoides, assembly GCF_001194135.2. Classification (NCBI taxonomy): domain Eukaryota; kingdom Metazoa; phylum Mollusca; class Cephalopoda; order Octopoda; family Octopodidae; genus Octopus; species Octopus bimaculoides. The sequence goes on from NC_068987.1 coordinate 72,490,546, forward strand.
GGTCAAGGTCAGCTCTGATGAACAGGTTTATGATTTAATGTGTCCCAGTCATGATTGTCCTGTTTCTTTTTTTATTTTTTATTTTTTATTTTCAGTGATTTATCTTTTACTTGTTTGAGGCATGAGGCTGTGGCCCTGCTGGGACACTACCTTGAAGAATTTTTAGTTGAATGAAACGACACCAGTACCTAGTATTTTTGCTAAGTCTGTTACTTATTCTATCAGTCCCTTTTGCCAAACTGCTAAGTTATTGGGATGTAAACACACCAATACTAGTCGTGAAGCAGTGGTAGGAGACAAACACAGACACAAAGATACACACACACACACACACACATGTGTGGTTTGATTTATAGTTAAAACATTTGGTGCAGTTAGAGTTTAATCTTTTATCTAGGTTTGTATATAGCAGAGCATCACGGTAGAATACATTCCAGCTATTAGCTGTTTTTACCAATCTCATCTGGTTGTAACACCTTTGAAAAATATATGAATTCAGTAATATTGTCAAAGTAGTTTTGCTGTTACTTTCATTTGTGATCTCTATTGAGTAAATATTACTCGGAGTAATGTTGAATGTTAGATACTCCTGATCCATAAAAAATGTAATTAGTAATAGTTGAAAATCATCATCATCATTTTAATGTTCCCTTTCTCATACTTGCATGTCTTGAATGGAGTTTATTGTGGGAGATTTTCTATGGTTGGATGCCCTTGTTGTTGCCAACCCATACTCGTTTCCAAGCAAGGTAATGTTTCCCCATAGTCAGACATGTTTTTGCAGAATATTGAAAGTGAATAACACTGAGTGTATGTCAGTAACATTCATTTACAACTATCGTGCAATGTCGAGACAAGGAAACACGCACATATACACACACACACACACATGCACACATATGCAATGAACTTCTTTCAGTTTCTGTCAACCAAATCCACTCACAGGGCTTTGGTGGGCCCAGAATTATAGTAGTAGACACTTACTCAAGATGCCACAGTGGGACTGAACTTGAAACCATATGGTTGGGATGCAAACTTCTTAACCACATTGCTATAAAAGGTGGTGAATTGATCTGGTTCTGTGTACTTTGGTTTCAAATATCACTAAAGCTAACTTTGCCTTCATCTCTTTGGGTGTCAATAAAGTACCAGTAAATTACTGGAGCCAATTTTCCCCCTCATCTCTTTTTTACTCTCTGGATTGACAACCATGAAGTGGCCAAGAAAGAAGTGTTTGTATTGAGAGCTCTGCTAATCCATTGACCACCACTCTGGGAACATAAGATAAAAAAGAAGAATTACATTTCATAACAGAAATTTCTTGCTTTGACACACTACCCAGCACATCATCATCATCATCATTTAACATTTGTCTTTTATGCTGGCATGGATTAGATTGTTTGACAGGAACTGGCAAGCCAGAGGACTATATCAAGCTCCACTATCTGTTTTGGCATGATTTCTGTAGTTGGATACCCTTCCTAACATGAACAACTTATTTTCCAGTATATGACTAGTTTTTATCTTATAAAATCTGAAGAAATGAAAAAAACAACAAAACATGTTCCACTGGCAGGATTTGAACCAGGAATATGGTGGATCAAAGCTAATTACTGTTAGGCCTTTACTTTTGCTTTCTACTGTGTCTGCCTTTCCAACACTCCAGTATGTTTAGTAATAACGATTTCCAACATTGATACAAGCCCAGGAATTTATAAGGAAGAGGTATGATTATTTGAATTACCCGTGTTACATATTCTCTTGGAAATAGGTGAAGGTTGCCAACAGAAAGGGTATCCAACCATAGAAAATCTGCTTCAACAAATTCCGTCTTTATAAAGACTGGTAAAGTAGACGTTAATGATGATGATGCTCCATGTGAACAACCTACATGTGCACCAGTAGTAAATATCAAGATCTGAATATACAAGTATGAAATTTAGGATAATTTTCTGCACTGCCTTTGTCATAGTTTCATAGTCATACAACCTTAGCAATCAATGTCAGTTATTCTTCCATAACCAACACCCTCATATTCATTTATACCTTCTTCATAAATTTGCGTACATCTCCCATCATCTTTACTATTATCATAACTATTAATATCATTCTAATTATTACTGACTCCATTATATACACATCACCAACATTATCAACAGAGTCAACCAACAGTAAATCAACCATAGAAATAATACCTCATCTTACAAGACTAATACATTAAAGATAGTAATATCAATAGTATCATCTTAGTAATATTAATAGTATATCTTAAGGTGGTAACCTGACAGAAATGTTGCATGCTGCGCAAAATGCTTAGCAGCATTTTGTCCGTCTTTACACTCTTAAGTTCAAATTCTGCCAAGGTGGACTTTACCTTTCATCTTTTTGGGATCAATAAATTAAGTACCAGACAAATACTGAGGTCAATATAATCGACTTACTTACCTTCCTCCCCCAAAATTACTGGTCTTGTGCCAAAATTTGAAACCAATATTATTATTATTATTAGTATTGCAATCATTATTGTGAGGATTCATTTTATTACCGTTATTGAGGTGGCAAGTTGGCAGAATCATTAGCGTGCTGGGTAAAATGCTTAGTGGCATTTTGTCTGTTGTTTGGTCTGAATTCACATGCTACTTGGGGTCATCTTTGCCTTTTATCCTTTCGGAGTCAATAATATAAGTACCAGTTGAACACTGGGGTCAATGTAATCGACTCATCCCCTCCCTCAAAATTGCTGCCCTTGTGGCAAAATTTGAAACCATTATCATTATTATCATGGAGTGAGTGAGAGTGCAGCACTTGCCATCAAAGTGACACTAGGGTACAAATATACGAAGCCCAATATATCCACCTTGACTACTTGCCTGATAAGGGTACATCAGACATACAAGCATCACAACCACATGTGCGCAACGTGGTGATCTCATTAAGATAAACAGCCCCTGACCTTGCAGTTGGGGGCCCAGTTAGAATTTTCTTCTGGTCAAGTAGCCCATCCTGCTCAAAAGGTCCCTGAATAAGGGTTGTTCAAGGATGTTGAACGAAACACCCATGTTTCCAGAGGTGAATTATTCAAACCTCAAAGAATTCCTTTCAACACATGGCTATGATACTCCTCCACTACTTAGGCTCATGATCAGGGATGCCCATATTGTCAGCCAGCAAGGGACATGCTCAACTTAAAGTCAAGCAACTGACAAGCAAATCTGTAGTATTGAGCAGAATATTTTCTGTAGCCCATCTTTTGTACCAAGACAAAACATGTACATGATAACTCTTACATCAGGGCAGTTATTATTATTATTATTATTTAGCTGTCTTATTTTCATTGTGTGTTTTCACTACTCTACTAAGTGCAGTACTGTGTGTCTTAGGTTGTGCAGTGTTTTGTTTTGGTTATGTTAATTTTATTGTATTGAAAGTACTCTACATAATGTGTGCAGTGCTTAGTGATACTGTTTTCTGTATATTATACATATTTGCAAGTCCTGTGGTTTTGTCTATTTATTAATCTGCATGCTTTTTTTGATTATTCCCAAAGCCCCTATTATTATAGGGATTATTTCTGTTTTCAGGCTCTCTTAGATCTTTCTACTTAGATAATTTTTCCATATCTTTTAGAGATACATTATCATCCTTTGAAACTGATATATTAGTGAGGAGGTATTTCTTTTCCTGCTGGGTCTTGACAACAATAACTGTTCAGTTAGCCTTAATTTTCCTGTCTGTTTGTATTGGTGTATCCCAGAATATGGTTGCTTTGCCATTCGCAGAGAATTTTCTGGTGTATTTCTCTATCACCTTTTTCTGTTCACTAGTGAACTTCTTAAACATATAGACATTCCTATGCTTAATTTCATTCACTTATCTAATATTGAACATAGCTATAATATTGTAGTAACGCTGTGCGCATGCGTAGTCTCACGCATGCGTAGAATTAAACAACCAAGCGTTCCCGCTCAATTCATTCTCTTTCTTGCTGGCCAGCAATAGAGCATGGACGTGTCAAGAAGTGTCTCCAACACCCAACTCTGGAGACAGTCTCTTTACGTGTATAGCTGTCACTCTCCATCTTTCGGACTTACACTCGACAGCTCGCTTACACCTACATAACAACGTCCCAGCAACTATGCTCACACAATCAGAAGCTGTAACAACAAGAGCTAAAGATGTATATATTTACCACCTGAATAAATGTTGTATAAGTTGATAGTCTGGAGTTCAGCGTTCCGTTATATTTTTTAATTTTATATAGGAAAGTCAGGTATACATCTAATGATGTATAACCAACTTTCCTATACTGAGTTGGGTGTTGGAGACACTTCTTGACACATCCATGCTCTATTGCTGGCCAGCAAGAAAGAGAATGAATTGAGCGGGAACGCTTGGTTGTTTAATTCTACGCATGCATGAGGCTACGCATGCACACGGCGTTACTACAGGGCTCCCTTGCCAGTGCGAGAAACGCACGATAATATTA
>NC_068987.1:72495830-72507186 GCF_001194135.2 Octopus bimaculoides
CCACGCATGCGTGGGTTTTCAACATCGAAGCGTTCCCGCTATTAGACTGTCTCTTTACCAAGCCAGACAGCGACCAAGCAAGACGTCTAAGCAGGCTCTCCCATTTGAGTGTGGTTGAACCAAGTTGTCTCTACAATGACACCAGCTCGAGGAACCGTATATCTACATTTCAGGCTACTCTAAAACCGGACGATTGGTAGCTGTTTTATTTTCCACCGTACAATAAATATTTGTTGTTGTTGATCAGTTTGGAGTTTCTGCGTTCAGTTCTCTTCCAATTTAATATAGGAAAGTTAGGTGTATATCTAAAGATATATAACCCACTCTCCTAAAATATCATGTTCAAAAATAAGAAAATGAAATTAAAGAATATATTACACACTGTAAAGGGGTTGGTGTTAGGAAGGGCATCCAGCCAAAGAAACCATGCCAAACTTGATGCAGTCATCTGACTTGCCAACTCCTGTCAACCATCCAACCCATGCCAGCATGAAAAACAGGCATTAAATGATGATGATGATTGATCATGATTTAATGCCAATCATAGATGCTATATGAAATTAAATGTATTGGCCTGACATACTGTTCACAGAGGTGCTTATTTTGTTCTATTAATTTGTAATTTATTGCTGAAAAAAATAAATATATATCAGTGTGTAAGTCAATAAGTATTAACTGTAATATTACTTAATACTTATCACTCATAACTATCCTAGTAGTTGCTAGTGACCTTCTAAGTAGATTTTTGTGAATTTGGCTTTAAAATTTGCACCTGATTATGACCTAAGGCTGAAATGGTCATTATACAAATTTTAAAATGATATATATAATCATTTAATGTCTGTTTACCATGCTTAGATGGTTTAACAGGATCCACTGAGCTGCAATGCAGTCGCATTGTCAGCTTTGGCATGGTTTCTATGGCTAGGTGTCCATTTTAATACCAATAACTTTACAGTGTATACAGTGTTTTTTGTTTTTTTCTTTTGGTGACACCAGCACTAATAATGTTGCCAAATAGCTTGCAAGACAAAGTAAAAAAAGTAAAATGAAAAGATGTGGACAACCCTCACCCCTTCTGAAAGTTTTTGGTATTGATTCGCTTTTGAAAATTTTTCAAGACTTATGTTTTAAAGATCTGAGATAATGATTCTTAAAAAAAATGTGTAACATAAATCTGAAAACATATTTTTCAAAAAATAATGTTAAATCTGAAAAATTCTTGGAAGAGAGGTGGGACAGTCCTCCTCCCTGATCCAAAGTTTTTCTTTTGTTTTAAGCACCTAGAATACTTAAAGCATACACAGTTGAAGAAATTGCAATTTTTGGTATTCTAGATAATTTCCAACTCTATTATTTAGGAATGCCTCTGTGTGTGAGAGTGTATACACATGTATGTATATATATATATATTTTTATATATATATATATATATATATATATGTAAGTATGTATATATAAGCTTTTACACAATTTCAATTCATGAAATTTCAAAATTCCAATCCCAAGACATTGTATAGTAAGGTCAAACCAACCTAGAACCATGTAATTTCCAAATGAACTTTATGGTCACAGTGATAGATTTGACACTCTACAACAATAAGCCAACAAAGATACCTCTACGTAGTCACTCAATCTTCTAGAAATAGCATCCCAAATCTCCCTCAGATTTCACCCTAACATCTTCAGTAAAATGTATATGGCCCTGGATTCCCGGTAGATAAGAAAACGACATGATGATCACAGCTAGAACGCCTTTGGTCATAGATCTAACTGATCAGGGTTGACCTAATGCTAAATAGCAACCAAATGCCCTCGAATCATACCTTACTGTCATAAAGTAAATAGAAAGGACACTTTGGACAATATAGTCAAAGTTTACAAAAATATGAGCGGTCAAAGGTGGATCATTTTTCTGCTTAATCAGGGCTAATGATAACAGTAACAATACTTTATCCACTGGTCCTTACTTAACTTCATCATCTTCATCATTTTTTTATGTCCAGCTGCAAGAACTCAGATTATTTATCCTTTTAGTTATGTTGATGCCAATTTTTTGTCATTCCTGTGTAAAGAACTTGAAGTTTAAGATTGTTTCCTTCATATCTGTTGTGATTGTGTGTTATAATAACAAATTAACAAATTACCTGAGAAATTTTATAATACCTTTGTGGTCAGATGCTATGACATGGCTGTGTTAAATTTGTCTGAAATCTGTAACTCTTTCATTAGCACCTTAGCATTCAGATTACCCTGTCAAATGTAATGCTTATTTATTCACATTGTTTTGAATTAATCAAGCAGTATCTCATAGTTTCAAGATTTCAATGATGTGATTGTTTTTTTTTTTTTTTAGAATGACATTGTTGGGTAGGTGTAAGAGACCATATCTGGCCATTTCAAACTTAAAACAGGTGGAATATTTTCGGCTGGATATGGCCAGTTTACATGCAAAGGGGTTAAGATGTCAATAGTTCTATGTTGAAATGGTGAAGCCACATTTACATCCTCTGTAAACATTATGTCCTGTATTTCTGAATTTTAGTGGAATAAAAAACCAAAAACTAAAAAAACTTCTTATTTGAGAAACCATACAACATAGTCTGGTAAACAATAAACATAAAACAGTAAATGAACAATTGTAAATGAAGTAATTTACATTGTTGAGCTTTTAAAATTTTCAGTATTAGATATATATATAAAAAGGTGAAAGCACCATTTTTCCAAAATTAACAGAAATACATTTTCTCCCTTTTATTCTAGGTGCTGGCAAACCACCAATGTTTGGTGACTTTGAAGCTCAGAGACATTGGATGGAAATCACCTATAATCTTCCAGTTAAAAAATGGTAAGTAAATAGAAGAAATATTTCACTTACTCTAATTGTTATCACCATTATTCCCATCATTTTCTTATTAATGTGGGTTGTATTGGTTTATTTAGCTAAATTTGTTGTCAAAAGCTCCAGAGTGTAAAGAGCTATCACATTGGAGACCCAAATTTAGAAGAAAGAAAAATTTATATAAACAAATAACATCAACACTACCAATAATAATGATAAATTTCTTTCTATCTCATTTTGCTTTTCTGTTTTTCATTTCGAATGTTACTATATTTACATCTTATGTGTGTGCGCGCACACACACACACATGGCTGGTGTTAAGTAGGGCACCCAGCCATAGAAACCATACCAATGTCGACATTGAAGCTCAATACAGCCCTGCAGCTCATCAGAACCTGTCAAAGCAGCCAACTAATACCAACATGGAAAACTAATGTTGAATACTAACCATGATGACATATATGACATTGATATGGGTGGGTAGTTAAAAAGTTTGCTTTGCAACCTTGTGGGTTGGGGTCCAGTTCCACTGCATCACACTTTGGGCAAGTATCTTCTACTACAGCTCCAGGGCAACCAAATCCTTGAGTGGATCCAGTGGACAGAAACAGAAAGAAGCTTATCATATATGTGTATGTCTCTTCTTGACATTGTGTGCTAGTTGGAAATGAATGTCACCATTTTACATGCAACATTGTTCATTTGCAATCTTCTGTGAATACATGTCTGACTATCATTGATGTGTTCTTGTTTAAACAACTAAGGGAAATATTACCTCACTTGGAAATGGGTGAAAGCTGGAGACAGGATGAGAAGCTAGCAGTAAAAAATCTACCTTCATAAATTTCATTTGATCCATGCAGGCATGGAAAAGTGGAGACTATATAGATGCTACCTTGGCATGTGCTCTACAAGGGAGATTACTTTAGGTTACTTTTTAGTTTATTTTTCAATTTCTAAAATCTGTAAGATGCTGGCTAAAGATTTTTACAATGTAATCACTGACAAGATGAAAGCAGTTGCATTTTTAGAAAAAACCAGCACTAAATTCACATAATTTCTTAAGAGAAAGAAAGGTGTCACTTTGGCATGTGATCTACAGTTTCAAGGGAGATTACTTTAGGTTACTTTCTTGTCTACTTTGTGTTAGTGCTGTATTCTATGTGATCTACGTGAGCAAATTTACTTTGGTAGATGATCTATGTACTTATTTTAATTGTTGTATGGTTTTCTTATTAGAATAGTAAGAATTTTGAAAAAATACATTTACAATGCTAAATATATACAAAATAATTTAAAAAGTAACCTAAAGTAATCTCCCTTGTAGATCACACACCAAAGTAGCACCAACTATATGTGTGTGTGTGTGTGTAGATTTACAATAAGTATCACATCAATGTTATAATACTTAATTCATTAACATTTTTAGCACATTAAATTAATTAGCCTTGTTTTTGATATTTTCAGTGTCATTAATCATAATACTTTTATCATAACACATACATTACTCATTTACTTTCATCAAAAAAATTGGAAGTTATGATAAAAGTATTATTATGAATAATGAGGCTAACTAATTTAATGTGCTAATAATTTTAACGAATTAAGTATTATAACATTGATGTGATACTTACTGTATGCCTACTTTTGCATCCTCTGTATGTATGTATATATATATATATATATATATATATATATATATATATATTTGCCAAAACTACGATATAGAGCGACCAGCTTACATATAATATATTAAATTATGAATATCAATATAATCGACTAACCCTCTCGCTCAATAAAAATTCTGAATAAAATGCGATTATATATTGATGTTATTTATTTGTAGGTACCATAACTCCACTGATAATGATCTCATGTATTGGGGCCTTGATTATCCCCCCTTAACAGCTTACCACAGCTGGATTATGGGGGCAATGTAAGTTGATATTTTTTTTTTTTTCTTTCTGACTTCTTTTGTGTCTTATTGTCTTACCGTCCGAAATATTTTTTCATATGACTAGTTTTTTTTCTCTTATTTTTTAAACCTCATTCGTAAGAATCATACAATTTTTGTTTTGAATTCTCAGTTTTCACTCTTTTCTGAAGTTTTAATGTTAGAAAACTTGTTTAATGTATTGTTACTATACATGGACAAACCAGCTTGAATGAGGCCTTATATGGTCATTCTACCTCCTGCAAATAACGGGTCAATCTTCCTCAAACTACACCATACCATTTCAAAAAGCAGAAGGACGCTGTGGATAATGTAGTTCTAGATATTCTGGATGACTGCAGTTGAAATAAGCTTTAGTCATAAGCTGTGTTGTTTAAGATTGATGTAGAGCTAAACAATTATGATTGGATCCTGTAATGAAGTATTGATATCACCCACTACATTCTTGGAGCAGTTGGTATTAAGAAGGGCATCCAGTTGTAAAAACTTTGCAGGATCAGATTGGAGACTGTTGCAGCCTTCTGGCTTGCTAGCCCTCAGTCAAACCGTCCAACCCATGTCAGCATGGAAAGCAGACGTTAAACAATCATGCTGATGATGATGATATATCCAGTAATATTACACAACATAGGATACCACAATTTGTGCCATATCATACTATACTAAACCTGTATTTTCAAACTGTGAAATCTTGGTCACATTCACAAATATATTGGGAGTAGTTCCTTGCAAGGTACAATGGAATTCTAATAGGAGATCTTTTAGATTTTTTTCTTGTTTAGTATCTTAACTTCTATTTCTTTTATGTCTTCAAAAAGCATCATCAAAACATGTGAAGGCACTGGAGATAAAAGTAAACTTAGATTGATGCCATTTCAATTGATTATTATTGAATTAACTGATATGTCCTACTTGTATAATTAACATACCAAAATTGCATACATGTGCGTGTGGATTTACATCTTCCAATTTTCGTTGTAGTTCACATTACATTAACCCTGACTGGGTTGCTCTCCATTCTTCTCGAGGTCTTGAAAATCCACTTCACAAGTTATTTATGCGATATTCAGGTAATTCTGATTTGACATTTTATAAATTTAATGACTGTGTGTGTGTGTGTGTATTACTTTTGAAACTGAAAACACTTTAGTAGTTACTCTAGCACTCTAATTTTGTGTATAACACTGGTAAAACTGTTTGAGAAGTAATATACATGAAACTCAAATACTTGAGTAATTATGTAAGTATGTTCAGCACTTTAAAAAAATACATTTTTGTGCTTTAAGATGAAATGGTGGGAATGCTACATCAAAAGGATCAAAGGTCCTTCCTAAGCCATAGGCTTATAAAGATGGTTTCTTGGATTCCGTAACCTCTCTTTCTGCCCCACTGGATGGGACACCAGTCTGTTGCAGAATTACTCACTTCTATCAGCTGAGTGGACTTGAGCAATGTGAAATGAAGTGTTTCCGTCAAGAACACAATGTAACGTCCAGCCCAGGAATTGAAACCGCAATCTTACAATTATGGGTGCAAACCTCTAACCACTTAGCCATGCTCCTCCACACTTAGCCATGCCCTTCCACACACACAGACACAGATATATATACATTCAATGGAGATCAATAAAAAAAATACGAAACAGAAATAAACTTTAGGCTTAGTGTGGTTAACTAAAATCCTTGAAAGAGATGCCCCAGTATGGCCACAGTTCAATAGCTGATACTAGTCATCAAATATGAGATTTTATTACTCTCTCTGCTCAGGTTACTATGTACCTTCTCTACAACAACACACTTGTTTCTGTCTCTCTGTTTCACTATAACTTTTCATCATCTGATACAAGATCACCTCCTCCAATGCCCTCTCCCCTCTCAAAGGATCTTTGTTTTGCAAGTTACTTGGTGACCCTGTCAGTGCTGGTGCCACTTAAAAAGCATCATGTCCGCATTGTAAAGTGGTTAGCATTTGGAAGGGCATCTGGCTGTAAAAACTATGTCAAAACTGACCTCACATGTGCTTGTACCACGTAAAAAGCACTCAGTCCACTCTGCTAGGTGGTTGCTGTAACAAAGGGCATCCATCCATAAAAATCCTGGCCAGCTCCTGTCAAACCATCCAACCCATGTCGGCATGGAAACCAGACATTAAATGATGATGATGATGATATTACATTGTTTTCACTTCTCATATAAATACACGTTGATTACACTGTGATGTAAACTCTGACAAGTCTCTTGACTGTTTTACATACATTGCTAATGAATGGTCAAACAAATATTTGGTTCAGTACTTGTGTAAGAAATCTTTGCTGCTGTTGTTGTTGGTGTTCATGTAGTTCTAAGACAGCAACCTAACAGAATCATTAGCATACTGGGCAAAATGCTTAGCAGCATTTCATCCAATTTTACATTCTGAGTTCAAATGCCACTAAGGTCAGCTTTGCCTTTTACTGTTTCAGGGTCACTAAAATACTAGTTGAGTAGTGGGGTTGATTTAATTCACTTAGTCCTTCTCTCCAAACTGCTGGCCTTGTGCCAAAATTTGAAATTATTATTATTAATTGTACCAGTGGAACATTAAAAGCACATCCAAGCATGATCGTTGCCAGGACTACGGATTGGCTCCTGTGCCTGTTGCACGTAAAATGACCATTCGAGCATGATCGTTGCCAGCGTCGCCTTACCGGCACATGTGCTGGTGACACGTGAAAATCATTTGAGCATGGTTGTTGCCAGAACAGCCTGACTGGCCCTCGTGCCAGTGGCGCATAAAAGCACCCACTACACTCTCAGAGTGGTTGGCGTTAGGAAGGGCATCCAGCTGTAGAAACTTTGCCAGATCAGGTTGAGCCTGGTGCAGCCTCTGGCTTACCAGTCCTCAGTCAAACCGTCCAACCCATGCCAACATGGAAAGTGGACGTTAAATGACGATGATGATGATTTGTTGAGGTGGTGAGCTGGTAGAACTGTTAGCATGCTGGGAAAAATGTGTAGCTGCATTTCATCTGTTTTTATATTCTGAGTTCAAATTCCACCAAGGTCAACTTTGCCTTTCATCTTTTTATGGTTGGTTTAATAAATACCAGTCAAGTACTGGGTCAATGTAATTCAAAATTGTGGGCCTTGTGCCAAAATTTGAAACTATTATCATTATTTGTTGTATTTCATCCTTTGATCTTAGCCAAGAAAAGAAATCATTATTATTATTATTAGATAATGCGAAGAGCGCGGTACGATTGCAATATTTTATTGGTTGAATGATACTTCGACAGCTAGCCTGTCTTTCTCGAGTTCAAAATGAAAAGTGATATTATTATTATTTTCTTTCTTCCCAGTTATCTTCTCAGATCTTCTACTTTACATCCCTGCTGTTTGTCTGTTTATGTACCACAGTTATAGAAAGGACAGCAAAAAATGTGTAAGTACTTGTGTTTTAGTATTTTAAATTTTACCTTCTTCAACTTTTGTAAACATGACCTAAATCATCATTATTTTGTATCCACTTTTCTACACAAATATTAACGATGATAATAATAATGGTTACTACTGTATAGTCTTTAAACTTTTATTCTTATTCTACCTTAACTTTTATTCTTATTCAGCTGTTTAAATAAATAGGAGTTAAAATATATTACCAAACAATTCTTCAGATATTTTATGCACCTGTTTGATCTTTCGTGGTTTTGCTTTTTTTAAAACTTTTCCCATGGCATTAGGAATTAAAATGATCAATGAGATAAGCCATTCAGATGTTGGCTCATAGGTCATTGGCAAGAAATATAAATCTCTTTGCCTTTGTCTGTGTGACTAACAGCAGATTTCACTCAAGTTAGTTACTTGAGGAGTTAATATTTATGCAATAACATCAACAATATAAAATTTGTATATAAATTTAGAAATCAATATAAAACAGTGTAAAAGGCTCAGTAGTTACTAGAACACCATTTGTCTATTTTTGGTTATCCCAGGTCTACCTTGATGAAGCAGGACTTCAATTAAGACATTCTTCATATGTGTATCCTAGTCCCATCTTTTATCTATAGTGTATGAAATTTTAATTCAAGTTCCATAGTTAATTTCTTTAAAATTGGATCTACTTCAACTCCACTATCTTTTCATGTATAAAAATAATAGTTATATCAGGTGAAATTTTCATCCATCATCTCTGTCTACTATTCATTAGAGAGTTGAGGTGGTAGCATCCTCAAGCACCTCCTCCAAAAGGTCCTATCAGAAGCAATCATCATTACACTTTCTGGTTGGATTCACAAGTATGACCAACTGAGACTGGATATTATCCAAACATCTCATTCCTGGTCTACTTCTAGGTTGTCTCAGCTTGAAGAATTCATCTTGTGATTCTTTCCTGCAACATTCTAATCATATATCCATAGTACTAGAACTGTGACCTCTCAATGCAGAGGAATAGTGGCTTGACCTGGAGAAACTCACTGATCTCCAAGCTATGCACTCTGTTAAGTAACGTCACTCTAGAGAGCCTTCAGAGGAGTTCCATTTTGATTGCTAGTATTCACAATCATTCTTTTCTGTCATTACCCAATATTTATCACCATCAGTGAAGATAGGCACAGAAACTGAACTAAGGATAACAAAGTTTGAATAAAAATGATTGCTTTCAGCTTAGATTGATATATGTTTTTCAAATATTTTTCTCTCAGAATAAACATTTTTCTTTCTTATTTTGATTTAAAGCTACTGTCTACAGCCTGTGCCTTGATTTACCCTGGACTAATTCTGATTGACCATGGACATTTCCAGTATCCTTTTGATGTTTAGCACATAACAGTACTGTTTTTACTATAATTACACTGGAAGATTTAACCAAGAGTGCCTTCTGCATAAAGAACATATAGTTATATACAGGCTAACTTACTGAATGTAGTGAGGTGAAAATAATTTCTAGCTGAAATTATTCCCATAATTCATAATTAATAATGACACCCCAAGTATCTCTGTCAAACCCATGCTGACATGGAAAATGGATGTTAGTGATGATGAGTGAAAATTCATCTCAAAAGGATAGGGGAGGGAACTTTGAAATTTTAATTGCCCAAAAGTTAAATGGAGAAAGAAGTTAATCTGATCTTTTGGTAGCTATGGTGACAACTCTGGACAGGTTTCAGTATCATCAGATCTCCTCAGCAGAACATAAGACAGATTCTTCCACCTCAGCTGCATATTCTCATTTAATTTTAATCATTTTACAATAGGTTACATTAGGAATCAATGATTTATTTTTGTTATGATCCACTTTTGATTACATGTGCCCAGGGTTCACATATATATCATATCACATTGATTCATTTATTTAATGTTCATTTTTCTTTGCTAGCATAGGTTGGAAGAGATTTGTTAATGGCGTATTATTTTTACAGCTGGATACTCTTCTTTCACTATCCTTTGTTCTTTTAGTAAGGAATTTTTGTACCATTTGTCTTTCCCAGATGACAAGACTCATCATTAATCTCTGTATAAATCCTAAAGTGTTTCATAATATAGTTATAACAGATTTTCTGGAAGTATTCATTCTAAAGTCTTTGCAGATTACTGATTTTTCTGAACTAGGCATGGTTACACTTTAAATTAAACAAATATTAAATTTACTTAAATAATTAGATGAAATTCAAGTACTTGTGCATTATTATAAATGATACAAGAACAATATACACTCAGGGCACACAGGAATTAGACTTTCTCAAATGGTCAGGAGGCTTGCTTGAGGTTGTCAAGTTTCTGCTACCTAGATGACCAAATTAGCAATGGTGGAGGATGTTCTAAAAGCATTGTTGCTAGAATAAGAATAGTTCAACGACTTATTAACCTCTGTTGGCAATAAAAGGACTTTCTCTGAGTGAAAGACAGATTGTATGATGCTTGTGTACGAATGGCTATACTCCATGGTAGTGAGGCATGGGTTCTGAATGCAGAAGACATGCATAGACTTGAGAGGAATGAAGCTAGTATGCTCTGCTGGATGTGCAACATCACTGTGCATGTACGACAAAGTGCAAATGTACTGAGAGAAAAGTTAGGCATAAGAGGAATCAGATGCAGCATGCAAGATAGAAAACTACGTTGGTTTGGACAGGTGATGCATATGAATGTAGACAGCTGTATAAAAAAGTGCCAATCACTGAAAGTGGATGCTACCTGTGGAAGTGGGTGACTCAGGAAGACATTGGATGAAGTAGTGAGGACTGATCTCCGGATGTTGGGCCTCATGGAGGAAATGGCAATGAACTGAGATGTCTGGTGATATGTGGTTCTTGAGAAGACCCACCCACCTCAGTGAAACAGTTCTGGGAGTGTTGTGTGTTCCACCTATATGTAACATCATCATCATCATCATCGTTTAACGTCCGCTTTCCATGCTAGCATGGGTTGGACGATTTGACTGAGGACTGGTGAAACCGGATGGCAACAGCAGGCTCCAGTCTAATTTGGCAGAGTTTCTACAGCTGGATGCCCTTCCTAACACCAACCACTCAGAGAGTGTAGTGGGTGCTTTTACGTGTCACCCGCACGAAAACGGCCAC
>NC_068987.1:72508161-72514194 GCF_001194135.2 Octopus bimaculoides
CTTGCACCGGGTACATCTTATAGAGTTACTACCTACTCCTTTTCTACATACTGAGCAGGGCCATCTACCTGAAGGGGTTTGTGTTTTATCTACCTTCCTACTTATTAGGATTTTGGCTAGGTTGACTCTAAGGCCCTTCAATTCTAGACCTTGCTTCCACACCTGAAACTTCTCCTCTAGTTCTGATAGTGACTCCGCAATTAGGGCAAGGTCATCAGCACAGAGGAGCTCCCAGGGGCAACCTGTCTTGAACTCCTCTGTGATTGCCTGGAGGACTATGATAAATAAGAGGGGGCTGAGAACGGAACCTTGGTGGACCCCTACCTCTACCCGGAATTCAAACAATATAAAATTTCACACACCCTATCTCTACAAACCAAACTACATCTCTTCCTCACATTTCTTCTTTTTCATGCACTACACTCATGCTTATCTGTGCTTCCCAATCCTGACTTCACTGCCCTGCTCACTGTATCATTGTTATCCTGTTGTCCTCCACCTCCTTTATATACTCACTACATTCTCCACCTCCAACACTCCTTGCATTCATGTGAAGTCCCTACTCCCTACTCATGCACCCTTGGCAATACTCTATTATCCCATTCATATTCTGATTCCCATACCTTGAGAGTATGCCCTGACACTTCACCATCTCTCTCCTGCTCTCTCTCTTGCACTCTCACCTTCTCACTCTCTTCTACTCTCTCTCATTCTTGATCACTCTCTCTCTCTCTCTCTCGCTTTCTTCTTCTGACTGGGTACCCATGTATCTCCCCTACAGCAACACACTGTTTCTGTTCTCATTCTTGATCTCTCTCTCTCTCTCTCTCTCTCCCACTCTCTCTTTGCCTTTCTCTGACTAGGTAACTATGTATCTCCTCTACAGCAAGGCACCTGTTTCTGTCCCTCTGTCACACTCTAACCTCTCATCACCTGGCATAAAACCACCTCTTCCAATGCCCCGCCTCTCAAAGAATCTTTGTCTTGCAAGTTGCTTGGTGATCCCAGCAGTCCACACTGTAAGGTGGTTGGTTTTAGGAATGGCATCCACCTGTAAAAACCATGCCAAGACAGACAGTGAAACTTGGTGCAGTCTTCTATCAAGCCATCCAACTGATGCCAACATGGAAAATGGACATTAAATGATGATGACTATGATAATACAGGTTTATCAATACTGTACTATTAAATTGGGAGGTCCAACAAACTAGTCTGGCTGCAGTAGGAATTTAAAATTCCTGTTCATAAATTAGTGCAGATTATAAAAGGTTTTGGACCATCAGTATCCAAACAGTGACTGTTCTACCTGTATATGTTTATGGATCATCTCCTAAGTATAAAGATCACAATTTTCATGTACCTTTCTCTCTCTCTCTCTCTCTCTCTCTCTCTCTCTCTCTCTCTCTCTCTCTTTCTTAGTAATTTAAGTCAAAGTTCTCACTCAATAAGTCTTAGGTTCACCTCACCACAAACAATTAGGTATTATTGAAATCCAGAAAATATATTGTCACCAACGTATTGCATTTTCTTCTTCCTTCCATCCTTTCTATCCATCTCTTTCATTTTATCTTTCTATCACTGAAATAGAGAAATATCCCTTAGTCTTGGTGTTCTCTTTTTATCTCTTTGAATTTCAATACATGAAAATTCTTTAAGAGAAGATATTTTTGAAATTGCCCATCTCACTGTATGCCACCACCACCATCACCACCACACTACCATCACCATCATCATGATATTAATTTATGTTGTTTTATTTCTTTATTTATAACTGCCTTAACATTATCCATGTACAACTGTGTCAGTCTTGGACTGGCCCTGTGGGGTATTTTGGCATTGGCACAAGATAAGGACGTTCTCGGCGCTGTTGCATTTATATTGGCTCTTTGCTATAAACAAATGGAACTTTACCATTCCTGGCCGTTCTTCTGCTACTTACTTGGCAAATGCATTTTCAACAAAAAAGAAAACAGGTAAAATTGTATTTCATATTTGATATATTTTGTTTGATAAGGGGAAATAATGCTGAGCTTCATTATATTTATAGTTATTGGCAAAGTGACAAGCTTGCAGGATTGTTAGCAGATCAAGAAAATGTTTAGCGACAGTTCTTCCATTTTGTTACATACTGTGTTCAAATCCTATCAATGTCAACTTTATTTTATCAACCCTGAAAGGATGAAAGGCAAAGTTAAATACTGGGGTTGATCTAATCAACTTCCAGTCCTTAAAAATTGCTGGCCTTGTGCCAAAATTAGAGGGAATTGTGATACCTCATTTTTAAAATTTTTTATTATTCTGAATTCCTTTCCTATTAATTTCAACATCCTGTTAACTATTTGCTTCCCAAAGTTTGTGGTTCCATCCAAAGCTAGAAATTATTATTATTATTAAGGGGTGAGCTGGCAGAATCATTAGCATGCCAGATGAAATACTTAGCGGCATTTTGTCTGTCTTTATGTTCTGAGTTCAAATTCTGCCCAGCTTGACTTTGCTTTTCATCCTTTTGGGGTCGATAAATTAAGTACCAGTGAAACACTGGAGTTGATGCAATCGACTGGTCCCCTCTCCCAAAACTTCAGGCCTTGTGCCTATGGTAGAAAGGATTATTATTATTAATATTAGGGTGATGGATTGACATGGTCGTTTGAACAAGTCTTGTATTTGTTCTGGCTTTTTGTATTCTGAGCTCAAATCCTGTTGAGATCAACTTTGCCTTTCATCCATCTGGGGGTGGGTGGGGGTCAATAAAATAAAGTGGCAGTCATATACTGGGGCTGATTTAATCCTCGTATAATAAGTAGTCGTAAGTGAAGAAGGAGATAAGAGAGACAAAAAAAAAAAATGAAAGAAGCAAGAACAAAGGAAACGTGAAGGAGGAAGAGAAAGAAGGAAATAAAATGAGGAATAAGAGATTAACTGTAATGTACTTGAGTGTATGTGTGTGTGTGTATTTTATATTGGTACAAAATAAAATTCAGAACTTATGTCATCAATATTGTATCATTAATGAATGATAAGGTCTATTTATGTTTTTCAATTCTCTTCCCAGGTTTCTAAAGTTGGTCCGGTTATCTGTAGCAGTACTCGGAACTTTTAGTCTCTGCTTCTTGCCGTTTTTCAAACAGAAAGGTAGCATCTTTCAAGTCTTGCACAGATTATTTCCTTTTGAAAGAGGTCTGTACGAGGTAAGAATCAGTTTGATTGAAATTTTATTTTTTAATTCTTCAGTTTGATTGATTTATAGTTCAATTTGTCCATTGAATTTAATTGTAGTAAAGGTAGAGAATCTAATTAATTTCTCATCTTCATTGATTTTGCATCCATTTTTTCCATGCTAGTATAGGTTAGACAAGACTTCAGGACATGTTATCTTAAAGGAGATGTCCTTGTCATTGACTCAAACCTGTTTCCAAGTAATGTGTGTATTTCCTTAGTTGTTTGCACAATGAACAGCTGAATGTCCAAACATGTTTTGATCGCAGACACAAAAATAGACATTGTGTGCACACACCATCACATTTGTGTGTATACATTCATAAATGGTCGGTGGAAAAAAAAGGAAGTTCTCCTCAGACCAGGGATCTGTGTTGATAGCTTGCAACATTGTAGATTCTGCTAAAGGCAGCAAGAGCCAGTTGTTGGTTTTAAATTGCATGAAAGATTAAGTCTGCCACCCAAAACAGGAACAAGTCCTCTGACAGTTTCTGTTCACTAAATTATACTGACATAGTTTTTGTCTACTTGTGGCTTTCATAGAAAATACTTGTCCAAGATGTTGCTTAGTGGTATTGAACTTTGAACCCTGTTGTTACAAAGAGAACTTCTTAACCTCACAGCCATGTTTGTGTCCTACACAGCATCATCATCAAGTTCCCTTAAATGATGCAGTGGGGTGCCACTGTAGATGCTTTTGCATTTGGCTGTCACTATTGGTCTCTGTTCTCTGTCATGCACAGCAGGGTCACAGTGTTGTGAACCATCCAGTTGTTGATGTTGTCAGACCGAGATTTTCTCTTTCTCTTTCCTCTTCCAACTGTGTGCTGCAGGATGGTTTTGGACAGGGAGTTGTGGTGACTATACCAAGCAAGCTTTCATCTTTTTACCTGCACAAGGAGCGATTCCTGTCTGCCAGCATGTTTGCTGATAAAGCTGTTTGTTTTGTGCTCTGCAATTCATATTAAAGACAAATTAATTGTATTTTTTATGTGTTATAAACCTTCTGTTTATCTTTTACAGGATAAAGTTGCTAATTTCTGGTGTTCAATCAGCATTTTTGTGAAGTTAAAAGATATGTTTCCTCAGAAATCTTTGATTTATCTATGGTAAGATGTTGTTTACTAATTTAATAGATTTTTTTCTCCTTATGAACATCATGAGCCTCACCATCAGGGTCCTTTCTGTATCACACACTATAGTCTTGTGCTGCAACTGCACTCTCTGCCAGACTATTTCCTGTCCTTGGCTAGTTGTTTGTTTCGAAAAGAACTTTCTGGAAATGTTCTGGCCATGTTCCAAAATTTGAAATTATTATTATTATCATTTTAAGGTGGCGAACTGACAGACCTATTAGCACACTGGGGAAAATGCTTAATGACATTTCATTCATCTTTAGTTCAAATTCTGTCATTCATCCTTTCAGGGTTGATAAATTAAGTACCAGTTGAGTATTGGGGTCAATGTAATTGACATCATCCTCCCCACAAATTTCAGGCTTTGTGCTTATAGTAGACAGGATTGTCATTATTAAGGCAGCACTCTGGCAGAATCATTAGCTCACTGGGCAAAATGCTTAGCAGTGTTTCATCTGTCTTTATGCTCTGAGTTCAAATTCTGCTGAGGTCAACTTTGTTTTCATCCTTTTGGGGTTGATAAAATAATTACCAGCTGAATACTGGAACTGATATAAGTGACTTACCCCTCCCTCAAATTCATTGACCTTGTGCCAAAATTTGAAACCATTATTATTATTATTATTATTATTATTATTTTAATTTTTATTATTATTATTATTATTATATTTTCAGCTTGTCAGTCACAGCAGTGTGTCTGTTACCAAGTGGGTTAAATCTGCTCAGCCGACCAGCCTTGTCCAGATTCAAACTGACACTGGTAAGTTTCATGTAAATTGTCCCCCAATTTGCTTTCTTGTTTTTCTTTTTTAGAAAAGTTTTTGCAACTTTGTACATTTGCATATCTTGGGTAGGTTTGATGCCTTGCATGACTCTTCGAGTAAGGGTCTTCAATTGTAGCCTTGAGTTGACCAATTTGGTAGACAGACACTGTTTGAATGCTGAAGCTTTTTTCTTTTTTCACAGGCTAGTTCTTCATTGATATTTTTCCTGTTTTCATATCAAGTTCATGAAAAATCTATCCTCTTAGTTGCTCTGTAAGTATTTGTCACTATATAATTTTCTAATGTATGTGTGTGTTGTGTTGTTTGATTGATTTTGACATGGCCAATATTGAACAAGAGTGACATAACCAGTTCAATCAATTCCATCATCATTAATATTTAACGCCTGTTTTCTATGCTGGCATGGGTTGGATGGCTTGACAGTAACTGGCAAGGCCAGGGGCTACACCAGTTTCCTTAGTCTGTTATGTTAAGGTTTCTACAGCTGGATGCCCTTCCTAAGGCCAACCATTCAACAGAATGTAATAGATGCTTTAACATGACACCAGCACTAGTGCCATGTAAAAAGCATATACATTCACCCAGAGTATATAATGGAGTCAAGTCAGAAAGATGAAAGTAAATTTTAGTTTTGTCTTTTTTTTTTTCTTTTTACTCATCTTTGGCAACTGAGTGGACTGGAAGAATGTGAAATGAAGTGGTTTGCTCTAGAACATAATGCAACACTCTAACCACTAAGCCATGCTCCTCCACTTTCATCTTCAATAAGTCAACCATACTTGTGTCACTAATAATGTTCTGTTTCATATCTCCTGATCTTGACAATAGTCATCCATCCATCCATCCATCCATCTCTCTCTCTCTCTCTCTCTCTCTCTCTCTCTCTCTCTCTCTCT
>NC_068987.1:72514337-72526574 GCF_001194135.2 Octopus bimaculoides
TATATATATATATATATATATATATGTGTGTGTGTGTTTGTCCTACCACCATCACTTGACAACTGATGTTGGTGTGTTTATGTCCCTGTAACTTAGTGGTTTGACAAAAGAGACCAATCAAATAAGTACTAGGCTTAAAAAGTGTAAGTACTGGAATTGATTTGTTCGACTAAAGGCAGTGCTCCAGCATGACTGCAGTCAAATGACTGAAACAAGTAAAAAAAATAAAAGAATATATTTATTGTAAAATTTTATTTTTCCCTCTCCATTTTTTTCAGCCCTTTCTGCCTGCTTCTACCAAATTATCCATTCCTTTCTTTCTGGTTTCTGCACATATCAACATTGAGGTAAGTAATATAAAAAATACAATGTTTTATACTGCTATCAGTTAATTATTTAAAGAACAGACTACTATATTCAGTCCCAGCTTGCAGTTTGGGATTGGCTTGGTAAGATGAAATGGAATATGTTACCGGAGTATCAGTATGGTATCTCAATAATATAATGTTCGAACACATTTGAGATAGTTACAAGAAGTAAAAAAGCTGTTACAAAAAAAAGAAAATAAATAAATAAATAAAGGCACAAGTGTGGCTGTGTGGGAAGATACTTCCCAACCACATAGTTCCGGGTTCATTCCCACTTGGGTAAATGTCTTGTACTACAGCCTCAGGCCAATCAAAGCCTTGTGAGTGGATTTGACAAATGGAAACTGAAAGCCTGTTGCATGTATATATATATATATATATATATATATACAGTTCTTCATTACCAACTTTCTCACCTATATATATATATATATATATATATATATATATATATATATATATATATATATATATATATCGCCATGATAGATCGCTGACCACTACATTTATATTTTTTTTCTCCTTGTTTCCTTATTTCTTTCTGTGTTCCTTTCAGTTGAAGAGCGTAGCTCGAAATGTTAAAGACTTTTTCTATTCCCAAGCGTTAAACTAATACATCCATTTGTTGTTTACACAACCTGTCCTCGTCTGTTGTTTTTTTCGTAAATTCTCCCTTATATATATATATATATATATATATATATATGCGTGTGTGTGTTTGTCACCCCATCACTGCTTGACAACCAGTGTTGATGTGTGTCCCCATAACTTAACGGTTCAGTAAAAGACACCGATAGAAAAAGTACTTGTCTTAAAAATAAGTCCTGGGGTCGATTTGTTTGACTAAAACCTTCAAGGCATTATTCCTGCATGGCTGCAGTCAAATGACTGAAACAAATAAAAGAATTGATAAGTGCAGCTGTGGCTGCATGCTTCACAACCATATGGCCTTGGTTTCAATCCTATTGTATGGCATCTTAGATATGTATCTTTTTTTATGGTACTGGGTCAACCAAAGCCTTGTGAGTAGATTTGGTTGACGGAAAACTGAAAGAAGCCTGTGACATATGTATAATTACATATATGTATGTGTCTGTGCATGTTTTGTGCTTGTGTGTACCCTTGTCTTGACATCATAGTTGTAAATGAGCATCACTGTCATACAAGTGATGCTGTTCATTTCCAGTCTTCTGTGAAGAATACATCTTGCCATAGGGAAATATAATACCCTGCTTTGAAACAGATGAAGGTTAGTGACAGGATGTACTTCCCTTTGAAAACTTTACAATTACAATGGGGGAATTTGTTTGACAGCCAGATAGGCTGAGCCTTATTACATACACTTGTGATATAAAATCCCTAGTGTAGTAATAGTAAGATATGACCATGCTGTTAGTAATGTAGCACCTTAAACTTAGCCATTTTGGCTCGCATTAACACATAAGTTGTGTCATGATATTACAGTGGAAGGAAAAAGAAAAAAGTTAGTTTACTTTTTTTGGATCCAAGTGCTGGTGCCATGTTAAAAGCACCCAGCACACACTGTAAAGTAGTTGGCATTAAGCCATAGAAACCAAGCCAAATCAGACTAGAACTTGGTGCAGCTCCCTGACTTTCCAGCTCTGGCCAAACTGTCCAACTCTTGCCAGTATGGAAAAGGGACATTACAGGATGGTGATGATGTCCTAAACATCAATGTTTGTTTTCAGATAGCCCTCATTTCATGTTCTGAGTAATATGTAGCTCTCTTTTCATATCTCCCAAGTTTGAAAAATATTAAGAATGTATATTATATTTGATGCATGGATACTAAAGAAATATGTCCTGTGCATTACATATTATACACAGAACAGGTAAAGGTTTAAACAACAACAACACACACATTTATATGAATGGTACAATTTATGGTTCACACATTTGGACATGCTTTAAAAATCGATGCAAATAATTCCAGCTGCAGCTCGGTCTTTTTCTTGATATCATTTTGAGAATATTATTAGAGACACTAAAGAGAATTTGTAAGTTATTTTGGTTGAACCTTATTCTTGAAGTTTATATGCAACTAAGCCGTTTCCTTTTCTGTTCTTTTAGTATGTTCCCATTGCTTGTGAAAGATGGCCTCATCTTGCAGTATTTTAGTTGTCAAGCATTGTTTGCACTTGTTGTACTCATGCTATACAAAATAATGCCAGACCAAGTCTCTAAGAAGAGAAGTAATTTACTCTTCAACTGGTTACTTCGATGCATGGTAAGTGGGAAAATTTTTTACTGTTATAAAAATGTCTTGAAGGTATAGTAATTTGTTATTGATTTCAATAGGAGCTAATGGTGAACATCGTTAATATCTTTTGATTAGCTTTTCTTTAGTCTATTACTGTTTGTGTCTGGTACACTCTACCATCACCCTGTGTTGCTTGTCTTTCTCTCTCAGGCCACTTGTCATTGTGTGACAATTTGGGCAAATGTCTTCTACTCTAGCTCTGGGCTGAACAAAGCTTTGTGAGTGAATTTGGTAGATGGAAATTGAAAGAAGCTCATTTTGTACATGCACAAATGCATGTGTGTACCCTTGTTTTGATACTGTGTCATGGTTGTAAATGACCATTAATTTGTTCATTTCCAGTCTTCCATGAAAAACATGTCTGGTCATGGGGAAATATTACCTTGTTTGGAAACAGGTGAGAGCTGGCAATGGGAAGGGCATGCCTCAACAAATTACACCTGACCCATGCAACCATGGAAGAGTGGCTGTTAAATGTTGATGATGTCAGTAAAACACACCTTGCCAATTAATGAGCCTACAAGTAGATCTCTCTCAAAACACATCCTATCCTGTCATCTTAAAAAAGCAGTGATATATTTTGACTTCATTCAGGGAATGTTTTTAATCACAAGTATGTTCAATGACCTGGTGTTAAACATGAACAACAACACATATTTGCTCTTTATTATAAATACATTAACTTTTCAGTTTAGATATTGTTGACAATCTGTTGTGTGCATTTTTTCTGTTTTGTTTTTGTAAACATAAATTTCTTTTACTCTTTCAGATGCTCTTGTCTGTATCAATTGGTTTAGCTCTGAGCATAGTTTCCCTGGTTGTTGAGCCACCTAATGATAAACCCGATCTCTTCGCTGTCTTCATTGCAGTCTACTGTTGTGGTCATTTCTTAATGTTTCTCATCTGTTTACACTACATACAGTTTACACTTGATAGACCTCGGTCAAATCCTGTGAAGTCAAACAGTTCTCCAAGAAAAAACGGACCACCAGAACGTAAAAAGGCCTCAGAAGGTCATAAAAAAATTAAAAAGCATTAAATTTTTTTTTTTTATGATATCAAGGTAATAAAAAAACATTTTTTAATTAAAAGTGATGTGGGCTTTGAAATTCTTATTTACTTTATGACTGTGTGACTGAGAAGTTTGCTTTTCACCCACCTGGTTTCAGGTTCAGTCCCACCATGTAGCACCTTATGCAAGTGGTTTCTGCTATAGCTGTAGGTTAGCCGAAGCCTTACGAGTAGATTTTTGTTGATACAAACTGAAAAAAGCCTGCCTGGAGGTGTCTGTGTCCCTTTTTCTTGTCATTATGCGGTAGTTATAAGTAAGCTTCATCATCATACAAACAGTGTTGCTTCCAGTCTTCTATGAAAACGTCTAGTCAAGAGTAAATATTACCTTACTTGGAAATTGGTGAGGGCTGCTAACAAGTAGGGTGTCAGCCTGTAGAAAACCTGTCTCAAAGAATTCCATTTGACCCATACAAGCATGAAACAGTAGATATCATCATCATCATCATCTTATAACATGTTTTTTTCATACAGGCATGGGTTGACAGGAACTGGTAAGTCAGAAGAATGCACCAAACTCTGCTGTCTGTTTAGGCATGGTTTCTCTGGCTGGATGCTCTTCCTAATGCCAACCACTTTAGAGAGTGTACTGGGGGCTTTTTACAGGGCGCCAGCAGCAGTGAGTTCACTGAGTAACTTGCGAACAAGACCCCTTGACTGGGGTGGGGGAGTAGTTTTGGGGCACAGGAGAAAAAGTGTTTTGTAATAGAAGAGAAACATGGCCACCTCAGATGGAGAAGAGAGGGAGAGAAAGATGGTAGAGATTAGATGGAGTGGTGGCAGGGGCCCTATATTTGAGTTATAGGGAGGTGTATATAGTGAAGTAGACCAGAAATTAGAGAAGGTAAGATCACAAAATTGCAAAAAGAAAATGGGAGCTGGGTGGTGGGAAGGGATAATTATATATTCTGTGACTTTATAATTACCACTGGTGGATTGGCAGAATTGTTAGTATTGGTAAGTAAAAGCGCCATGTAATATTTCTTCTAGCATTTATATTCTGAGGTCAACTTTGCCTGCCATCTTTACAGGGTCAATAATGTGAAGTACCAGTTAAATACTGGAGTTGATGTCATTAAACAGTTATCCCTAACCTAAAAATTGCTGGTCTTGTGTCTAAATTACTCCTGTTAAAAGATTTGTGTCTGTAGATGCAGTAGAGCATTTGATTAAATGGTTCAACCAGGATTTATATCTATTTATGAAAGGCATCTGCTTTTCTTTTCCGTCTGTCACTGGCAACATCATACACCAATAGATAAAGGATTGAAAAAATGAAATACTTCTCTCTCTCTCTTTAAAGATAGGCTTAGGCTGAAATGTGAAAAAAAAAAATATTTACCCAATGGCATTCAAACATGAAATATATTCTTCACCAATAAAAGTTTTTTGTTGACACAGACTACCAGTAATTTCCCTGAATTGTGTTTTAACATTTACTTTCATTTGTTTCCATTCAGAGTTCAAATTTTGCCAGAGATGACTGTCTTTCGTATCTTTAGGGGCAATTCGCTTGATTGCCATATACCACTGTAAGAAATCTTTATGATACTGCCAACCCTACATCAGATTCTTAATCCTTCACCATTTCTTTAACCTGCTTCCCTCACTTGAATATATCACCACTCTCCTCCATTAGCTGAATTCATCTTTCCTCGAAATTGTTTCTTAACCAGCAAGTTCTGTAAGTAAACTACCAGGTACAAAAATAGGTCCTAATTACATTAAACTCTTTATGAACTTTACTGAAGCTAGATATTTGTCCAATTCTCAAGCCACTGTAGGTATGTACAGTAATTACATCAACTGCATGGTTGTAACCTCCCTTCCTGGGGTTGAATTCACTGCTTATATTTTTAATAGCAACGCTCTCCATCCAGTGTAGGAATTTACCCTTTACTCTGTCAGACATTCCTGTCTGTTTTCTCAACATCGCCATCACTCTTGATGGCCCACCACATTATAAAGCTGAAACCATTAACATCATCATCATCATTTAACGTCCGTTTTTCATGCTAGCATGGGTTGGATGATTTGACTGGGGACTGGCGAACCAGATGGCTACACCAGACTCCAATCTGATCCGGCAGAGTTTCTACAGCTGGATGCCCTTCCTAATGCCAACCACTCTGAGAGTGTAGTGGGTGCTTTTTACGTGCCACCGGCACGAGGGCCAGTCCAGTGGTACTGGCATCGGCCACGCTCAAATGGTGTTTTTTACGTGTCACCTGCACAGGAGCCAGTCCAATGTTTCATCCACATGCCAGTAAGGCGAAGCTGGAAATGATCGCGCTCAAATGGTGCTTTTTACGTGCCACTGGCATGGAAGGAAGGCTACTGCTCTGGCAGTGATCCCGCTCAAACAGTGGAGTGCTAACAGCACCATCTGAACGGGATCACTGCCAGAACAGTGGTCTCGATTCTGTGCCAGTGGCACGTAGAAAAATTCAACTTCACCAACTATGCAACATGGATTTGAATTTCCTTTTCAAGTCTGAATGGTAATTACTGTGCTGTGCCATGCCCAAACCACTGACAAAGCCTTCAACTCTTTTCCTCCACCCAGTGTACTTAACTTAGGATAAAGTTCTCTTTTCTACAAAATTTTTCCTGCCAGCTTTGCTACTTCTGTTGACTATCCTTCAGGACTTTTACTTTGTTTTTTTCCCTCTAATCTACAAACCACTAATTTTTCACAAAGATATATTCAACACTTGGTGAGAAAGTCCTTCCCTCCTTGCAACAGAGCTCCCAACATCTTCAAAAACTCTTGCTTCAAATATTACACTTGTCCTTCATCTACAGCCCTCATAACTGGCTGCCAAACTACCAATCATTTTGCATCTCTGTCAACCTTATCTACTGTATCACCTGAAAATTGTGTAAGTTTCTGTGGGGGGTGAAATAGGCTGTCAGCTAAGTGATTCATCATCATCTTTTAACATCTGATTTCCCTACTGGCATGAGTTGGACACTTTGATAGGAGCTGACCAGCTGGAGAATTGCCCAGGTTCCAATTGTCTGTTTTAGCATGGTTGCATGCTCTTCCTAATGCCAACCACTTTACAGTGTATATTGGGTGCTTTTTACATGGCACTGGTACCGCCTTTGAACTCGTTTGCAATTTACCCATCCTTCTTTTGGTAGTAATGATCAGTAATTGTACATATAAGCATAAAAATACTGCTGGACTATTTTCATGCACCATCTTTTACTATCTCCCTTCCACCTCTTCCTTATTTACCTACTCTAAGTTTTTCATTCCTTAACCAATCTCTAACTTTATCTCCAATCTCATTCTGGTACAGTTACTACCATTTTCTCCATCACCCACTAAAATTAATTCTTTTGCATAAAAGACTACATAGAGATGTGTTCATTAGATCAGCTAGAAACAGAAGCCAAATTTCCCTCAAATCGTTCTGTCTTAAAAACAAGATACATTAAATAATATAGTCTCAGATATTCCTAAATGAACAAAAAAAGGTCAAAGTTGGAATACCTCTCTGGCCATAGGTCCGTTTCTTTGATCAGTGTTGACCTGGTGCTAAACAACATAACATTTATATACCTGTCTCAGAGGAACATCACAATAGATACAATATATTTTTTTCATGTAAGATTATTTAATAAGCAATCTAGCAACAAGATCTCTTATTCCTTTTGTTGGAATTTTTTTTTTCAAAGATTTTTTAGTAAAGAAAACAAAACAATAATCTGGTTTCATAAATAGGAATTTTTTTTTCTCTTTCTCAAATACTAAAAGATGGTAAAAGCAATGATGAACAACAGTGACAAAGGCACGAAATGCCTGTCCCATTACAGGTATATCCTTGCACAAATGTCCACAAGTCCAAATCCTAAAGATTATAATATGAAGTTCTTGTATTGTAATGATAAATTCTGATTGTGTAAGATTTTCATAGGATAATTTCATTTCATTTGTTTGTGTGAGGGTGTGTGTATGTGTGAATTATTTGGTTTGTTTTATGAGCTATGATTAACAATAGAATAAATTTAACAAATTCATTAACAACAACAACAACAACAACAAAAAAAGAAAAAGAAAATAAATTTCTCAATTTCACACACTTATACTTTCTTTAGACACAGGTTGATTCATAGGTAAATAAATAAGGTATATGTAGATTAATAGAAGTAAATAGGGGTATTTGTAGATAACTTGGGAGACTGACAGATTTTTAGGTAACTAAAACATATGAATAAGAGGTAGACAAATTGATAGATAAGGAAAGAACTGAGCTATAAAGATTTAACTAACATAAGTAAACAAGTCAAAGAGAATGAGATGGCAGAGTGCCAAATAAATATTTGTTATACAATCATAGCATTTATATATATACAGACTCTTATACACACATACAATCACACATAATTATGCTTAACAAACCTGTACCCGCCCATGAAAAACTACAATTCCAAAGCTTTGTTAATGAGATATCTTTAGGTTCAAGTCATAGATTTAGCAAGATGAGCTTGTCTGATCCTTTTTTTTTTTTTTGTGCGTGTGTGTGTGTGTGTTTGTTGTATACCCCACCCACCCCTACACCACCAACACAGAACAATGTACAAGTTCCATTTCTACAATTGGAATTTTGAAAAAGTTTAAAAAAAAAAAAAAAGAAAGAAAAAAAAAGGTTTGATGATAGTAAAATTTTAGTCTCTCATTTTCAGCTTATTACTGGGCTTGGCTTTTGTTATTGAGGCTCCTAAGTATCATATAGACAAAAAAAAAACATATAGGTATGTCCAACTAATTAGGAAACCTCTTATAGTTAGTCACTCAACATGCTGAAAATAGCAGCCAAATCTTCCTCAAATTACACCCTACCATCTTTTAAAAAAAAAAAAAAAAAAAAAAAAAAGTTGAGATACACTATGTCTGAATAAAAGACATCTTTGATCATCGGTCTGCAAGAGCAGGACTGACCTGGAGCTATATAACCACAACAATATACCAGTATTTAAAAGAAAATAAATGATATGTTAGCATGCTATGAGGAGTATCATCAATATCCAACATCAAGCAATCTTTCATCCATGAAACTGCAGCATTTTTCTTTGTCTAGCTTATTCTCATTTAATCAATTCATTTGATTTTATTCTCAACCACATTGCCTTTACAAGAAAGAATACTGCAATTCTTTGAAGGAGGCGCCTGAACCAAAACATTAAGATATTTCTTCTCCTCGTTGCACACCAACAAATCTCAATGTTTTGCTTCATACTGATTTGAAACCAGAACAATGCAGACCAGAACTAGTCTCCCAAATACTGTTACTGACATACATCAAGTTAAGGAATATATATATATATGTGTGTGTGTGTGTGTGTGTAGCAGGAGTGTACCATCTGGGTAGGCAAGGTAGGCAATGCCTATTCAGACTGAAACTATACATATTAATTATTTAATATAAAGGGTAAATGATTTCTAATTCATTATGAAAATGTTAAATTAATGCATGGAATTCAGTGTACAATTCAGTAAATGGTTAAATTTTGGTGTCAGACAGCTATATCTACTGCCCTTCAACTATAATGTATAGACTAATGCATAAAGTTTATTAGTCCCACATGTTGCAGAAGGTATAAAATGTAGGATGAAAACTGCTTGGTGTATCATTACAGAGTGAGGAGTGCATGTGTGTGAGTTACATTGCATGCTTGTTTGCTTCTAACGATTGAGCTAATTTTCAAGATATACATCATATTATGTGAATGTATAAAACAGTAATAATATATTATAAATTATATATATATATATACATACACAAATATGTATCTAACATCTTGATTATAAAATAGTGTTTGCACACATTTTTAAATACAATACAAACTTTTTATATACTTATGTGTGTAAACATATATATATTTGAGAGTAGACATTTTCACATATTGTCTCATAAAAGACCTTTTGAAAATTTACTTTATTTAATGCCTACTGCCTATCCTGAGTATTTAGTCATGGGAGGGACATACCTGATATATGTATTTGTATAGATGGTATGTTATCTTTTCTTACTAAAATAATGATGCCCTTTCTATTAAGAAAAAAACCCCTATTTTCCACCACCTACACACACTGAAGCAATAGGCTTTATGTACCTTTGCTTCAGTGCAGATTACAATGGTTATAGTAAGATTTGAACTTATGGCCATAATAGCTTATAATACAGCCCTGTAACATTATAAATAGTGTAGCTTTTGTTCTCTTTCCAATATATGTCTATGTGCATGTGTGTGTGTGTATATATATATATATATCATCATCGTTCGTTTAACATCCGCTTTCCATGCTAGCATGGGTTGGACGATTTGACTGAGGACTGGTGAAACCAGATGGCTACAACAGGCTCCAATCTATCATCATTTAACGTCCATTATCCATGCTGGCAAGCTGAGAGGCTGCACCAGACTTCAGTCTGATTTGACATGGTTTCCATAGCTGGATGCTACACACACATAAATATACATACTTATTTATTTATATATATATATATATATAGATATATAGGTAGAGAGAGATACATACAGAGTAACTATAATGTACAATTTGATATTATCCTAAATTCTTATAACTTCGATGCTGCAAATGATAGAGTTTAATATGTAAAAAACATTTAAAAGCTAAATGAAGTAATTTTATTGCTATCAATTAAAAATTCATTAAAATTATTTAATTTTTGAAAAAATGTTTAATAGTTACTTCACTTTATTTTATAGGAACATGTAAAGGCTATTGTTTATTTAATTAAAGTTCACTTGATAGATGACCTGGGTGCTAGGATAATTTATGTGATTCAAACATATTTTTAGAACTTCAGAACTGAAATGATAGTGGACATGTTGAAAATGAACACTTTTAAGAATAAATCGATTAAAAATGTAATGCTTTCTTTCACTTAACCGTTTTTCACAGATAAATTATATGATATGTAGAACTGAAGTTATACATATTTAAAATTGCTTAAGAACTTTATAATAACCCTATATATATGTTTGTGTGTATCATAGTGTAAGAATTGCAAAATATATTAAATACATGTTTTACATAGTTCAGACACTATTTGCTAGGTAGAGTGAATAGATATGTTTAGGTTAAAAGCTGATAATTGGCTCAGTTTTGCCCTCAGCAGGACCATTTGTGTTAGTTCACAATAGTCTTGAACAGTCCAGTTTAGAGCAAAATTTTGAGTAGTCTGCTAACATTTGAGAATATATATTATTAATGTGGTGTACATTGAAGGCTTTACTGTGGGGTGAAAAGGTTTTTAGCTTTCCTTGTGTAGCATGCATGCTCATGCAAGTCTTAGACCTCTAGCATTGCTGGTGGTGGTGGTGGTTGTAGTGTTGCTGCTGTAGATGAATAGTGATGTTTATTTGTTGACATTGATATATGTTTGATTTGGGAGAATAGGATTCAAATTATTCACAGTGAGAAAGAATGAGAGAAACTGATGCATCAGGCAATCAACAAAAGACAGAAGTGAATACTGAGGTAAAGAAGAGGTAGGCGAGGCATAGGGAATAAAGAAGTTGAGGATACTGAATAAGGTTGGGTAGGGGAGAAACAGTGACAGATGGAAGCTAGGGCCTACAACGGAGGAAACTGGATGGAGTAAAGATGAGGTTTGAGACAAGGAAGGGGGATAAGATCAATGATGAGCAAATGAGAAAGAGGTAGCAATAACAAGGAAATAATTGAAAGGGATGATGGAATATGGCAAGGGAGATGTGGGAGGAATTAGTAACAAAAGGAAGAGGAAAGTAAGTCTAACATCAAGTAAGGAAGTAAGGTGATAATTAAGGAACTGAAAAGAGCTTAGTGGGTAGCAAAAGAAAGATGAAAGAAATGAAATTTGAAATGACTATAGAACAAGGAACCAAGATTTTAATGAAGAAGGAATCAATAAATGACAGGTGGGATATAGCAATAACAGAGCAGTTTAGCTCTCGGTATAAGGATGGAATATAAACACAAACAAACAAATTGCCAAAAAAACAAAAAAAACACGTGGGGACATATTTTTTCATAAAGAACATAAAAATGGTAAATTTTGGTGCCTACCAAACTGACAATGATTTATAAATACTAACAAATATTTCTAGAGACTGAAACAGTGTAGGAAACACTGTTATCGTTCTGGTCGGTGATGATGTCATTCCTTATTCATAGGACAACAAAGTCATCACTTTCACTGGTCGGCTGCTTTAGTTTGCCATCTTGGTCAACATAACGGATACGGAGGTAGCGTTCTTCATTTAATTCTAATTTGTCCATTTGTAAGTCACCACTTCGGCCATCAACAAATGCAAATGCTGGATAGAGTCCTTTTTGTTTCAGCTGAAGAAGAAAAAGAATAAAACAAATGAAACATTTTTTTTAATAGTGTAGTCAGAGAAGGAAAGCAGCACTAATAATCTATGTTTTAGGTTTCCAAGACAATTAGAAGAAAGAGAAGACAATCTTCATTACCTCACACCTGGTTTAAATGC
>NC_068987.1:72526623-72537406 GCF_001194135.2 Octopus bimaculoides
TGCTTGCCACAAAGGTGTGGGGGCTCTGCTAAAGGCACTCAGGGCCAAGTGGTGAGCTTAAATCAGGAGACAGATTAGTGTGTGGAGGCAAACCTCTGTTTCCCTTCTGCAGCTTGTTACACTGTTGTGGCTATGTGGCAACAAGCTTGCTTCCCAACCACATGGTTCCCGGTTCAGTCCCACTGTGTACCACCTTGGGCAAGTGTCTTCTACTATAGCCTTGGGCTGACCAAAGCTTTGTGAGTGGATTTGGTAGGCAGAAACTGAAAGAAGCCCATCATGTATATATATATATATATATATTCGTTTACTTGTTTCAGTTATTTGACTGCAGCTATGCTGGAGCACCACTTTGAAGGGTTTTTAGTCAAGCAAATCGATCCCAGGATTTATTTTTTAAGCCTATTACTTATTTTATCTTTTGCCAAACCACTAAGTTATGGAGACATAAATACACCAACAGTGGTTGTCAAGTGGTGATGGGGGGGGGGAACAGACACTAAGATACACACACAGATGTATACTGTGTGAAATGATGATAATACATATATACAAATATAAGATGTTATAGATTTGAATGGTGTGAACTGTACAATTGTGCTAACCACTTCACCAAAACAATATCAACTTTGTCCAAATTAGAAGACTTAACCAGAGGCCTGTCAATAGGAATCACAGTCCACATTATATCAAGGTTCTAATTGACAGCTGATTGACTCTAATAACTATTCTGTTTCTCTCTTTCTACCACTCTACCAATTTCATACACACACATAGTATAATTACCAGAGTAAGAACAGGTTGGAAAAAGCTAAGGGAGCTACAATTGCTGCTGGCAAAAATGATCTTTTTCCCTCAGAGGAACTGAAATACTGCATGATAGTGAGACATGGGCCTCAAATGCAGAAAACTTCACAAGATTGGAAAGTAATGAAGAGAGCATGATCCATTGGATGTGGAATGTAAGTGTGCATGAATAACAAAAGACAAATGTGTTGAGAGAAAAACTGGGCACAACAGGAATCAGAGGTAGTATGCAAGAAAAAAGACTATGCTGGTATGGACATATGATGCTTATGGATGAGACAAGTGCTTAACGTAGCTGGAGCTTTTAGAAGAGAGAGACCCACAAAGACATGGGATGAAGTGGTGAAGGCTGATCTCAAGATGAGATCAACCTCAAGATGATAACAAAAGACCAGAATGACTGGTGATATATGGTTTTTAGGAAGACCAAACCATCTTAGTGAAACAAATTCTGAAAGCACAAAGTGTATGTCTATATATATGTGCATGTGCACAACTGCCCTCAGTTTCCTTCTGAAGATATCCACACCACCTATCTTTCTAGCTGCAGTATTCTGCCGCTATAATTAAATGTGAGCAGAATTGCATACTTTACCAGCTATCTTCCCAGCTACATATCACCTCTCTCTCTCTCTCTCTCCACTCTTTCTCTCCTCCTTTTCCTATGTAGTGTACCATTATTATTATTCTGCTGATTTTTACCCACTTTTTCTTGCACTGGCAGTCATTTCCTACTCTCCTCTAAGACCCATTAACTCGAATATATTTCATTATCCACCATTCACTTCATCCACTCCTCAATCCTACTCAATTTCTATAGTTGTCACCTACCCTGCCTACATATCATCCCTCAATATCTTTTCTTCGTTTAATTCACCCACTCACCCATTCCCCATCTCTAAACCAGTTGTTATTCTCCCATACACACTTGCAGTCTCTACTCGTCCACACTCACAGTTCTATCCCCACTCACATGTCTACTCACTGCATAACTTGAGGGTCCACTCTCACTCCTCATTACTGTTATCTTCTTACTTTCCAGCTCCACTATAATTGAGTTATATCAAATATCTCAACCAAGTAATGTTTAAAATAATACAGAATAAAACCAATGTGGCCACAGCCTGATAGCTGAAGCTAGTAAGGGAATAAAAGAACAACACTCACATCTTTGCTTTGGGTTACAAATTTTTCAAATTCTCCTTGGTTGCGACAATAAAATCCTATGGTGCAGCTGGGGTCCATGTCTTCAAATGGAAGTTTCCTTGGGGTTGTGCAATGGAATGACTGTAAAATAGAAGATTTTCAAAATATAATTAAGCAGAGATGAGTTATCTTTTATTGTTTATTTATGCGTCATTGGACTGTGGCCATGCTGGGGTGTCACCTTGAGAATTATTAAGATTATAATAGTGAAGAAATTCACCATACAGCTATATCATTTTGAATTCTTTATCACTCATGGCACCTTGGGCAAGTGTCTTCTTCTATAACTTTGGGAGAAAGTAGTAGATGGAAACTGTATAGAAGTCCATCTTATGTATGCATAAGATATCTGTGTGTGTGTGTGTGTGTGTGTGCACGTGTATGTATGATTGTAACAGGGTTTCAGTTTCCATCAACCAAATCTACTCCCAAAGCTTTGGTTGGCCCATGGCTGTAGTGGAAAACACTTGCTTAAGGTGCTGCGCAGTAGGACTGAACCCAAGACTGCATAGTTGGAAAGCAAGTTTCTTAACCATACAGCTGCATAAGAAATGGGTTCCAATGCAAGGCAGCTTTGCCAAAGGAGAGAATTATTGTTTGATGTGGTTAATTAATGTGAATAAACAGTTAGAATGAATGGCAGGCAAATAAAACTGCGCTGAAATAAAACAGAAACATATTTACATAATAGAAATTACAATGGAAGACATGGATGTGATCACATGTAAAGTAAATCTATTGAAAGCTGTTGCTGTAAATAGTTTTCTTTTATATTAGTAAAAAAATTTACACATTTAGTGTTTTTTTTTTTTTTCCAGCAAATGAAACAATCTGTTTGTTCATTTGTTTTACATCTGTTTTTCCATGCTAGTATGGGTTAGAAGGAAACATATTGAGGCATTGTTTTATGCATGTTATCCTTTGTGACACTAACACTCAACTGTTTTTCAAGTGACGGAGTTTTCATCCCCTCCTCTTCAAGAGCACAGAATTAGTAGATGATTTGTAGCTCAGCACTTTTTCCATGTGAAGCACAGAATGTAGACATTCACATATATGTCTGCACACACACATCCTCTTCATCATTTAATGTCCATGCTCCTTGCTGGCATGAGTCAGACAATTTGACAGGATCTAGTAGCGAGTCTGAGGATTGCTTCAAGCTCCATTTCTGCTTTTGTCTGCTTTCTATGACAAAACCATGTGATATCAGGTTCTGTCCCACTGTGTGGTACTTTGGGCAAATGTCATTTGCTACAGCCACAGGGCAGCTAAAGCTTCATGAGCAGGTTTGATTGAGAGAAACTGAAAGAACCTATTGTGTGTGTGTGTGTGTGTGTGTGTATATAGGATGTGTGTGTGTGTATATAGGATGTGTGTGTGTGTGTGTACCCTTGTCTAGACATTACATGATGGTTGTAAATGAGCATTATTGTCATACAAGCAATGTTGTTAATATCTAGTCTTGCATGGTAATCAAGTCTTGGTTTGGGGGAAATATAACTTCGCTTGGAAATAGGTGAGGTTTGGCAACAGGAAGGACATCTGCCTGTAGAAAATCCACCTCAACAGATTTCTTCTGAGCCATGATAATGATAATATGGTGATGGTACATCCCCCACCCTCCACATGCACAATGGACATTGTGTGGGTCTTCCTCTATTAGAGTTATTCTCAAAGCATTGGCCCAGAGCTATAAGCAGAAGACACTTGTCTAAGGTGCTGTGCCAAGAAATGAACACAAAACTACCTGGTTGTAAAGTGAAATTCTTAACCATGCAACCATGCCTATGCCTTCAACTAATGAAACAATCTGTCACTGAAAAACATTTAATTCCTTTCATACCCCTAAAAATTGGAAAAGCTTTCACTAAAATCCCATATCTTTTCTAGTCATTCTAAGATCCTGCAGTAATGATTAGATTACACTTCACTTGTGATACTTAATAAGACCAAAGCTAGAATACTAAAACACAAATCTACTCCTCTCTGCATTCTAATTTCTGTTAAATTTAATAAATTTAAATTCCAGAGTTGTCTCCCCTTGCTATTTGCGCTCAGAATTTAATAGTCTTATTAATGATTATTCTCCTTACAGAGACTGTAATTATGATTAATTAAAATTCATTTTAATTCTCACTTCATTAAATATATTAGTATTGACTTAATTATATGTTAAGGATGGTTGATATTTTTGGTAGAATAAAAAAAAATTAAAAAAACTTTGATAGAGTCTTAAATTTGATACAAAAGGGGAAAAGATCAATAAATGAGAGGCAAGAGAGAAGGTAAAAAAAATATAAACTTACTGAAAATGGGAAATCTCCAGACATCACATCAATGTTGTCTTGGCAATAGTGAGGATCAAAGTATATCAACTTTTTATCTGAAAAATGAATAAAACAATCAACCCTTTGGCATATGAATTGATAACATCTGGCTTCTGTTGAGTGTGAGTGGGTGGAGGGAGGGGGTGGGGGTGTAAGTGGGGAAAGATAGAGATGAGAGGTAGGAAATGAGGGGAGGCACAAATAAATAATACTACTTACCCTGCCAACCAACAAAGTAGAGAGAGTGCTTTGGTTTTCCACCAATAATACCGATACAATGTTCTTCTGCAAGCAGACTCTGAAGGCATGGAATGTACACAGAGTTAAGGGTTTCTCCACCAAGACGAACAGGAATAAGGACCACCACTGCCCGTTTCCAGCGGTTGCCAGAATCAGGCTCAGGCACTTCATGGTTCCCTTCATTTCCATCGCTGTCGTTAGGCACCTTCAACAAAGTGTTGTTGTTGCCAGACATACATAAATCTGCTACGTCTTGTAAATAAACTAATTAAAAGAATAGTAAAAGAAAACAACAATCAGAACCATATGAGAATAAACTGACAGCAAGATAATCAAAAACAGATAATTAATAGCTTAACTTCGTTTCATTTCATTTCACTTTATTTTTCTGTCATGAAGGTTTCTATTTGACAGAAATTATAACCAGATAAAAATTAACTAAACCCTTTAGCAATTAAACTAGCCAGATCTGGCCCAAAATATTCTACTTGTTTCATGCTCAAACTAAATAGATCCAGCCTTTTACACCTAACCTACAAAATCAATCTGAAAATAAACACTCACATAATTGAAATCTTGAAGTTATGAAATAATGTATGATGAATTCAAAACAATGTGAATAAATAAGCATTACATTTGACAGAGTGATCTGCATGCGAAAGGGTTAAACAAACTCCTGAAACTAGAATTGTGTAAACAGTAATAGAGAACCTTAGATTTTGTGATTGCAATGAAGGCAAAATGGACACTGAAGGTAAGTGGGCTAACAACCCCTGGGTAGAGAGTTCAAGTCATATGAAGCTGCTGAAATGTGTTCCAGGTGAGGTCAGGTAATTCTATGTATCTTAATTCACTCCTCTAGGAAACAGGTACAAGTACTTTTATGGTGAAGTTATTTTCAATAAACTAATACCACATGAAAAAAAAAATAAAGTTACCTTCTCGAGTCATACTAACTCATAAGGGCCAATTTCTCGGTTTCATGGCATATGAATTCCCCACCAGGACAGTCACTAGTCTGTCACAAGATTACTCATTTTTGGCAGCTGAGTGGACTGGAGCAATGTGAAATGAAGTGTTTTGCTCAAGAACACAACGCATTGTCCAGAAATCAAAACCACAGTCTTACGATCATGAGTCCAACACCCTAACCACTAAGCCATGCACCTCCACAATACCACAACCATGAAGTAATTTTCCTTCATTTGCTTAATACTACAATATTCAGAGTTAGGTACCAGCTCTATGGTGAACTATGTGGTTTATGAAAAGATTAATTTTGTGTGTATGTGTGTGTGTGTGGAGAGAGGGGGAGAGAGAGAGAGAGAGAGAGAGAGAGATAGAGAGAGATAGTTTCACAGCAAGCTGAAATAAATAGGCCGTCAGTTTCCATCACTGGTACACAACTGCATAAGTGACAAAAAAAACCATGTCAATGGTCCAGACTACTTTATTTCAATGGCTCTACCTAAACATCTGTTTAAATGTACACATGTATATAATTTCTTTTTTTTTTTACATTATAGTCAAGAGAGAAGGCAGAGTCCATGACACTGTACAGGGCTTATGATACTAGTAAGAGGAATAGAAGAGGTTATCCTCAAATCAAAGGCTCAGTCCAAATAATTGAAGACTTCATTTATCATACCTTGGCTGATAAACTTAATTCATCACTCAATTTTACATCATCACCTGGCACCTTGACTACCAAGTTGGCCATGGTGGGATTTGAATTCACAACACAAAGAACCGAAACAAATATCGCAAGGTATCTGGCCTGACATTCTAACAGTTCACTAACCTACTTTGGTACTTTTCATTAGTTCCAAAATAATTATAAGTCTAAGTTGACCTTGATCGGATTTGAACTCAGACTATAGAATATAGAGTCCAGAACAAGTACCACAAAACATTCAATTGGATACTCTAATGACTTTGCCAATTCACTGCCATTAAATGTGATGAATACTATAGAGCAGAAATAAAAATAGGTTAGTCACAACAAGAATCAGACTTAATACTGCACAAAGTACCAAACAGTTGATTTCATATACCTACCAGTGCAGTCGGCAGCTACATACACGCACATCTCCCTTAGAACAGGTTGGCACTCATAACTCTTCTCCATTGCCAATCTAAAAAGATATAAAATTAAATCAGCTGAATAATGACAAGGATAATTAGGTTAATTAAGTTAATGAACTTGTGGAAATCATTCTTATACACATTATAATAATATGCACATTGTAGTTAGTATGTCTGCAGTTCTAATAGACTATTAAAGACTAATAAGTAAATAACTTTCATTATTGTGTATACTGACCTCAGCATTGTAGCTACAGTGGCTGGCCCATACCATTCTCCAGGCTTCCGTCCTAGAGTTGAGCCAATATCCACTAGCTGATGTACAGAGAAGGGGCACTGTTGGTAGTCTGCAAACCATTTAATAATCTGGCGGTAAACATTCAGGTCTTTATCCCGATGCTGAAGCCGCCAACCTAGTAATAAAAAAGAAAAAAATATATGTCAGACATGCTATACTGGAATAAGAATAGGTGTAGCTGTATGGTAAGAAGTTTGCTTCCCAACCACATGGTTTCAGGTTCAGTCCCACTGAGTGGCACCTTGGGCAAGTGGTGTCTTCTACTATAACCTTGGTCCAACCTAAGCCTTGTGAGTGAATTTGGTTGACAAACTGAAAGAACCCTGTTTTGTGTATGTGTGTCTCATCATGTTGAACACTGCACATTTTTTGTCTCTCCATTTTTTTTTCCTCTTAATCCTTTCTGTCAAGTGTAGGCTTGAAATGTAAAAGACTTTTCCATTCTTCATAAGTGTTAAACTAATACACTTGCTTGTTGTTCCTACACCTGTTTTCATATTTTGTTTTCTGTGGATTTACTTTTCGTAATGAGATAAAAAAACCAAGGCTGTGTATATTTTAGAACATTTATAGATAGAAGGTCTTACAGCTGTTTTCAGGATATTTATTATATCCCTTCATCAGAGATGGTGTGAGAAGAAGGTTAAGCAATAGTTAATTTAGATAAGATAGGAAATAGAGAGTGAATGCAGGGATATTTTATTTGTAACATACATGCCTACTGTCTCCAAGCAATCACTGGGCTCTGAGCACATGACCTAAATTGTATAGGCCATGTATCTACAATGTATGAGCAAGATCGTTACCAGTGCCGCTGGACTGGCTCCTGTGCAGGTGGCACATAAAATACACCATTTTGAGCATGGCTGTTGTCAGTACCGCCTGACTGGCCTTCGTGCCAGTGGCATATAAAAGCACCCACTACACTCTCGGAGTGGTTGGCATTAGGAAGGGCATCCAGCTGTAGAAACTCTGCCAAATCAGATTGGAGCCTGGTGTAGCCATCTGGTTAACCAGTCCTCAGTCAAATCGTCCAACCCATGCTAGCATGGAAAGCGGACGTTAAACGATGATGATGATGATGATACATATATTTATTTATAATTATTCATGTGGAGGGGCAAGCTAGAGGTAGTAGATAGCTTCCGTTATCTAGGTGACCAATCCTTAAAATCTACTGAAATATGCAATTCCATGACATGAAACTTATTTACCTATTGATTCCCTTGTTACATGGAGGTCAATAAACATGAATTCAATGGGAAAATATGTTCTGCATTGTAAGGGCAATACATGCTTTAGTAAGATATTTGAGGAATGCAACTCTTCTATAATACGGGAGATGTCTACAATTATTAAATGGCTAATTAAAATACAACTGATGTTGAGTAACACTTACCTCTGCCAAAAAAATGTGTAATAAATCCTTGTGCTAACATCATCTGCCCAGACCGTATCATACAACCCCACCCACAATCTGTTGTGAACTTAGTGCCCTTAAAAGGTTCAAAGTCACGCCGATATGTAAACCATAGTCGACTTGCAAAATCCATTTTAAACAGCTCCATATTGTTCACACGATTACTCTGACCAATCTCTTTGCCTTTGCCATCAACTTCATCTGAAATAAGCATCAAGAAATTATTAGA
Organism: Octopus bimaculoides; assembly: GCF_001194135.2. NCBI lineage: Eukaryota > Metazoa > Mollusca > Cephalopoda > Octopoda > Octopodidae > Octopus > Octopus bimaculoides. The sequence goes on from NC_068987.1 coordinate 72,535,239, forward strand.
AAAGAACACAACTCAAAGTGGATTTTTTTCTTTTACCTGAAATGGAATTTCATCTGTTTAATTAAACACTGTGAAAATTACAGAAAACAATGATAATAACAAAACTGGAATAAAGTTTCCTCTTCAAATCATTATTCTAATGAGTGCCACTAAAGATTTTGACACCCTATATAGTCTGTGACAAACAAGATAGTTTGGCAGGATTTGAAGTCCAAATGTAAAAGATTGTAGCTAAATACTACAAAGCATTTTGTCCAATGTATCAATGATTCTATTGATTCCCTACCCTCTTAATAATAATAATAATGATAATGGTCTCAAATTTCAGCACAAGGCCAGCAATTGTAAAGGGTAGGGTAAGTTGATTACATTAAGCCCAGTACTTGACTGGTACTTATTTTATTGGCCCAAAAAGGATGAAAAGTAAAGGTAACTTTGGATGAACTTAAGCTCAGAATGTAAAGATGGACGAAATGCCAATAATAATAATAAAGATAAGAAGTATGGTGAGATGGAAAACTGAACTGACATTTTATGGAAAAAGCTTGGGCATCCTGGGTATCAGAAGAGGGATTTTCCAGGGTGATAACCTATCTCCATTGCTTTTTGTTCTCTGCATGATACCCTTGGCCTTGGTACTATGGAAAATGTACCTGGGGTACTAACTAAAGGAAAAATCCCAAACAATCAACCACCTCCTCTTCATGGATGGTTTGAAACTGTATGGCAAAGATGTGAAACAAGTAAGTTCCTTGGTGAACACGGTCCACTGTTTTAGTACTGATATTAGAATGGAATTTGGATTTAAGGAGTGTAGAATAATCTACCTAAAAAGAGGCAATTACTGAACAGAGACTTGATTAAACAATCTGAAACGGAAGGATACAAATACCTTGGTGTACTCAAGATGACTTCAATACTTGAGTTTGATGTAATCAACTAAACTTCCACAACTAAAAATTACTGGTCTTCTGCCTAAATTATTATTATTATTATTATTAGGTTCTTTGTATTTTGAAATACTTTGTACTATAAAAAAAGCAACATTTGCTTTTTTTCATAGTATGTGAGAAATATTTTGTATGGAATGATGAGCATGATGTAGCTGTATGTGTGTGTGCTGTATCTGAATGTGTGTGTGTTTGTATGTGTGAGTATGTTTGTATGTGTGAGTATGTTTGTGTGTATGTATGACTGTGTGCGCATGAGAGAGAAAAAGAGAGAGATAGAGAGAGTGCAAGAGAGAAAGCTATAGGGTGTGTTTATAAGTGTGTAAGAGAAACGTCTGTATGTAAAGGTCATTACTGAATCTGTAATTGTATGTGGAGGTGGATCATACATCAACTTGTGCGTATTAAATTACAGTCAGCTCATTTCTATTTATATATACATACACACATACATACTTACATACACACATATACACACTTGTATATTACCACATTCATATACATGCATGTACACATCTGCACTCATACACACACATATATATATATCTGAATTAACATACACATACACAAGCATGTAAAATCACCATCATTTTACATCTGCTTTCTATACTAGCATGGGCCGGATGAGTCACCATGCTCTTCATCTGGAATTACTATCCTTCATGACAGGTTGGAGGACCACATCTCACACTTACATTCCCTTTTTTCTTGGTGTGGTTCATATGGTAGGATACCCTTCCTAACACTAACTAGTTTAGAGAGTGTACAGCATGTATTGTCTAAGCACAGATGTAAATATAAAAAATTAATTAGAAATAACCAACACATGTTCTGTGGAGGTGCATAGATTAGTGGTTAGGGTGTTGGACTCATGAGTGTAAGATTGTGGTATCAATTCCTGGACTGAGCAATGCATTGTATTCTTGAGCAAAACACTTCGTTTCATATTGCTCCAGTCCACTCAGCTTGTAAAAATGAGTAATCCTGTGACGGACCAACATCTTGCCCAGTGAGGGATAAATATGCTAGAAAAACTGGGAAACCAACCCTCGGCTTCATCATCATCATTTAATGTCCATCTTCCATGCTGGCATGGGTGGAATGGTGTGACAAGAGAGAAGCCAGACAGAAGCCTGCACCAGACTTCTGTAACAGTTTTGGCAGGATTTTTACAGCTGGATGCCTTTCCTAACACCAACCACTCAGCAGAGTGAACTG
>NC_068987.1:72537703-72542175 GCF_001194135.2 Octopus bimaculoides
ACAGAAGCCTGCACCAGACTTCTGTAACAGTTTTGGCAGGATTTTTACAGCTGGATGCCTTTCCTAACACCAACCACTCAGCAGAGTGAACTGGGTGCTTTTTACATGGCACAAGCACAGGTGAGGTCAGTTTTGGCAATGTTTTTACAGCTGGATGCCCTACCAAACACCAACAGTGTGGACTGGGTGCTTTTAAGTGGCACCTGCACTGACAGGGTCACCAAGTACTTGCAAAAAAATAAATAAAAACTCTTTTGAGAGGGAAGGTGGCATCAGAGGAGGTGATCTTGTGTCAGATGATGAAAGGTGAGGCAGAGAGGTAGAAACAGGTGTCTTGCTGTAGAGGAGGTACAAGGTTTCCCGGTCGGAGAGAGATCAGGAATGAGGACAGAAACAGGTGTACTGCTGCAAAGGAAACACATGGTTACCCAACCTGAGAGGAGTGCAGGAGAAGGAGAGAAAGTCGGAGATAGCAGGATAGAGATGGTGGCAAAGTACTGGGCATACTCACAAGGGACGGGAATCAGAATATAAATGGGATGGTTGAGTAAAGGAAGAGAGAGATATAGATGGTGGCAAGAGCCAGGGCCTTATGGAGCAATAAGAAATAACCAACACATGTTGTATATATAATGTGTAGTATGGCTGGATGGTTAAAAATTTGCTTTGCAGCCAAGAGGTCTTGGGTTCAACACCACAGTGCTTACATAAAGTGCATAGTAAAAACAGGTAGTTTAATAGAGAAAGTCTAATTGAGACCATTTAGGGTATATAGTTAGAGGATCTAAATGCAGTATTAAGAAGTTTATTGATAAACTCAAGTGTAAAACAAAAAGTTGGTACCATTACTAACAGTACATCAATGACCCTATTCAGCCAAAACAACACTGTAAACCATCAGGTTACATTATCAGCTTCTAAAGTTAGTTTGTGCTAAGAGTGCTTTCCGCATACTAATTTTCCATACAGCATCTGCTTTGGAACCATCTAATCATTCATTTGTTCAAGGTGATTGGTCCAATGTAAATTGTGCTTGCATACCATAACCTCAATACTTAAATTTTGATTCCCTTCAAAATCTCTGTGTCTAGAGTCTATGAGGAGCAGCTAATATTCAAAATATGTCATAAGCATCTCAAATAAAAGCACATAGTGCTTGAATAGGATCCATGTCACAAACAAAGAAAGGAAGTCAATACACAGGTATGATAAACATTTATCAACCTTGCAATGCCTTCTTGAGATCAGACTTATGACATGTCAAGACTGAAAAACTGTGAAGGAATCAGTTGCTTTCTAAAGCCTTCGAGGTATTTCAACTAAGATAGACTATTTTAGAATTGTGTTTCCTATGGCAGACTGGTACATTACAACAATCTTGTTTGGACTAATTCTGAGTCCAAATATCTTATAAGATGTAGAATCAAGATCTATGAGAATTTGAATGTCCTTAGCAGTAAGTGCCATCATCTTCTTAACCAGTTGGAGTCATCTCATCTGCATTAAGGAGATCATTAATAAAAGATTGAAAAACTTTTGCATTCGCAGCAAAACAATGTAAATTGAAGAGATGATCATAAGATTGCTATCATATATATATATATATATATATATATATATTGCTTAAGAGTAAAGGCACATGTGAGAGTAACAATGAAATACAAGAAAAAGAGAGTTGAGGCAAGGATGTCTTCTTGTTGATACCGTTTCTACAGGAATGGCTCCTGCCATGCTCCCACTAACACTGACTCATGCTTCCATGTTACAAAATGGTTTAATTAACAATATAAAGTGTTCTGAACAACCAAAATTTATGGAGTAACTCTCATAGATATGCATTATTCACAGAATAAAAGTTTTTTTATTAGATCAATGTAAACCCTAAGAAAGACCATGTTCTGCTTATAGTGCCTTACCTGTATCTGTCTTGCTGTGAAAATAATATCCATTGGTCATCTATCAGAATAGAAACCACTCTGAGATCCAGGAAGGATATCAATTAAAAGGGGTTTATTCAGGTGAGTAAGAAAAATTCCTGCCAGAACCTTGCCAACAGCTGACATTAAAGTGATTCCTCTATGGCTCTATGCTCTATTCTGACACTCCTTCCTTTCGAAAGAGGTGACATAATTGCTTCTTTCCATTGTTTGGAAATAGCATTGCTTTTCTAGATTACACGAAGTTCATGAAGACTGTGTGATATGAATTTCACCAAAGTGCAAGACTGTAATGCAGATTCCAATCTTTAACTTTCTTACAAAAGTGAACACATTAGATAATGTGATACCCATCATTCACCAAACCTAGATACCCATCATTCACCAAAATATAGAATAATCTCAGTTGTATTACTTTTGATCATAGATCTGCTTGATCAGCATTGAACTGGAACCAAACAACAACATTTTGGGACTGACTGGCCTTTATTGAATAAAATAACCAGAATTTGTTTGTCAGTCAGGTTTAGGCAACCAGAATTAATAATGAGTTTTGGGCAGAGACACAATACAATGACTATAGAGGGATTGAATTCATGATCCTCCTTTAGCATTTAAGGCAGCCATATCCAGCTAAAACATACTACTTGTTTTATGTTTAAACTGGTCAAATCCAGTTTCTAACAGCTATCATACAACGTCATACTAAGAGTAAACAATCACTTCATTGAAATCTCAAAGCTATGAGATAATGCATGATTAACTCAAAAGGATATGAATAAATAAGCATTATATTATAACTGAATAATCTGTTATATATTACATTATAACAGAATAATCTGAATGCTAAAGGGTTAAACTCCCAATGGAGATGTAGAGGTACCATCATGACATGCTGTGCACCAGTCTTTTCTTTCTGTCAAGAGATCAACATCTAATGGTTTCCCTCTCCATTCCTTGATGTATTGTCCATCCATCTCTTTGTGTCTGTTTCACCTTCTTTTCTCTTCTAACTCACTTACACACAGGATGTCCTACATGGTTGTTAAGTCTGCAAGAAATAGAAGCCAAATTGTTGTCAAATGACATCCTATTATCTTGAAAAAGAAAGACACATTGTTTAATGTGATCTATGATGTATTGTGCCAAGGAAGAAGTAGTGATGGTCATGCTAGAATGTTTTTCATCAAAGGTCTTTTCTGACAGACCTCATCAAGGGCTATACGAAAACAACTGCAACATCAACAATAAATAAAGAAAAATGAGTCACCGTTCAAAAGGAGAAAGAATTAAAATAAATGAGAATTAATAAGTTACCATCATGTCGTCTATGATAATGTTCTCCAAGGAGGAAAATAGGGCTGTCATAGCGAAAACTTGTCTTTCGGTTCAACGTCCAACCTAATTGAGAGAAAAAAAAAATATTTTAACATAATAATGGTTTATATATTAACCAGCTTCAGGTTTATGAATATACATAGAGAATATGAAATAAAACCTGTTCTTTATGGAAAAGTCTGTGAAAGATAGAGCCTGCATTATATATAAGGGTCATACAATTATAGGTAATGAAATCCTTCATAGAAGTGGTTCAAAATATAGTCAAAAACAAGAGGGGAATGTGGTGGAATAAGTCCTTTATATGATGAGAAATTATTTTAACCTTTTAAGCATGTGAATCATCACTAAGCCATGAAACAGAAGTCATCAATAAGTTATCCTGATTGTGGTAGAATTATATGTAAGGCATGCTCTATCTGTTTTACAATTAAATCCAGTTACAATGCAGATCTCAGGTGGAGTCATGGAGTCAAACAGTAAAGACAGACATGTGGGACCCTTGAATTCTAATGTAGCTAACAATACAGCAACTATTTTGGTATGTGTGCGAGTGTGTGCATGCTTAGAAACAACACAAACAGCCCACGCGCACACACATTCACACACACACAGAGTTTAAAAGAATAACCACACACACACACATACATACATATATAGTTTAAAATAACCAGAAAGCAGATTGCTGGTATTTCAATTCTATCATTACAATAGTTTATCATCAATAATTAGTACATATTATATCGATAATGACCCATCTCATTAGATGGCGTCTTAAAACACACACATGTACATACATACATATATGTACATATATACATATTATATATATATATATCTATCTGTGTATGCATATGCATATATGTGAACGAGCATGGCTTAGTAGTTAGGGTATTCAGCTCATAATTGTAAGGCTGAGAGTTCGATACCCAGTAGTGCAGACACTATTTTATTGCTCCAGTCTACTCAGCTGACACAAATGAGTAGTACCTGCATTTAAGAGGGCCAGCCTTGTTACATTCTTTGTCATGCTCAATCTTCCTGAGAACTACATTAAGGACATGCATGTCTATTGGGGTGCTCAGCCACTTGCACGTTCATTTCACAAGCAGGCTGTTCCGTTAATCAACTGGAACACTTGTTATCATAACTGATGGAGTGCCAGTTATATATATATATATATATATATATATATAT
>NC_068987.1:72543188-72556869 GCF_001194135.2 Octopus bimaculoides
AAATGACTGAAACAAGTAAAAGAGTAAAAGAGTAAAGAGTATATATTATGTAGGTAGTTAATGTAAATCCAGCTGTTTCCTCTTGAAGCACATCTGTGTATTCCATCACTACAATCCAATATTTAGTCTCACTTGCTGCTGTATATTAGTTCAATATCATCATCATCATCATCATCATCGTCGTTTAATGTCCGCTTTCCATGCTAGCATGGGTTGGACGATTTGACTGAGGACTGGTGAAACCGGATGGCAACACCAGGCTCCAATCTAATTTGGCAGAGTTTCTACAGAGTTTCTACATATTAAAATTGAGAATTATGGAAATATCACTTGTAGAGTTATTGTATAACAATAACAGGAAATTGGAAGCTATCACATGTATTGCATTTGCTAATTGGAATTAACAAAGTTTTACATGTTAAATAGACATGTAAGAAATTTCCTAATGGAAATTCTTCAGACAGGAATTAAATAATACAAATTTTATGTTTGGATGAAGTGTTTATATTTAGACAGTAATCAGGAGCAGCACAGACAGTTCCAGTGAAGGAAGAGACACACACTTGTGCTGACATACATGCGCACACACACATATACACAAACACACACGTGTATATATATATATATATATATATATATATATATATATATATATATAAATACATATATATACATATACATGTATACATATATGCATATACATATATATCATAAATACACAAATATATATATACATGTACATATACATACACATACACAAATATATATATATATATGCACACACACACACATGCATACATATATGCATGTGTGTGTGTGCGTGCGCGTGCACATACACACGCAGGGATGCAGAGACAAACTGTAATTCCTATTAGCAAACGAAACATGTGTAATGGTAAATAAATAATACCAAAATATTTCCAATTTCCTGTTTTGTTTATTTGTGGCTGCATGCATGTGTGTGTGTGGCCATGTGTATGTATTCTCGTTCATTTGCTCATTTTATATGTGGTAGCATAGGTTAGATGAATATCTATTCCCAGAAGATCCTAATACATTGTCTTATTACTTGGGGGAACTCGAGCCATTGAAGGAGTCTTTACATGGTTACCTGACTAGATGGAGATAGCTCCAAATGTCCCTCAGATCATACCGTGTACCTTAGAAAAATGGTAGGACACATTTGATAATGCAATCAAATCCTGAGAATAAAATAAGATTGCATGTTCAAGACAGCAATAGTTACATTGGATCAAGGCTAAACAACAACAACAATATGAAAAAAGTCTGTACCAGCTCTGAAAATAGTTGTCTAACACATTACACAATTTCAAACAAAGGAAAAATATTGAAAACAATAAGTTATAGACTGAATTCTTAGATCAAACAGCTAAATTTGTATGACAGCGAACCCTAAAAATTGTAAGATCATAACAGTACCACTGAGGGATGATATTTCATGAAAAATTGCAAAAAACCATTTACATGAAATACAAGCAACTGATATGAATAGTTGCTTTCTAAAATATATGTTAGGAGACCTGAACAGTTTCATGTAATGTAGGTTATCATTTGATATAAGCTATTTATACACAACAGGTAATATACTTAAACATGTGGGAGGATACCTTAAGATAATGGTCACTAGTATGATTATGATTATATACATTAGATGATTATATACATTAGTAAAATTTCCATGATTCAAAGGAACAGTGTGTGAACTTCATTGTTCTGATTTATATTTTACAGTTATAATATAAGAATTCTTAGTTGTCAAAAAAGATTCTTAAGCAGTTTGTCTTCCAGCCTACTTGCTCCTTATCAGTCCAATATAAGCTTGCCTTTGGAGAAGACATTTCTATTTATGCCAAAGATATATCTAATTGATCAAATTGCTTGCAACTTCCAAATGGAAAATGAATACTCAACAGTACAATAGAGTATTCATAATCTATTATATGAATCTTCTATTGAACAATATAGCCTGAGTACAATAGAGTATTCATATAACAGAGTATGAATACTCCATTGTACAGGCTTGTACAGCAATGGTAATGAAAACAATCTGTCTAATCCACCAAATGGTCAGAATTTTTATGGAAAATCCATGTAGAAGCTGACTATTGTGTCTACTACATGTCTACTACATGTCTCATACATGTAAACCAACATCATAAATTACTTAACAAGAGAACCTGCTACAAATAGCAAGCCAGACTTCACCTTCTTGAACAAAGAAGGACACACTGGATAACGTAATCCCAGAAAGAGAAGACAGTCATGGCTGGGATACCTTTGATTATAGATTTGCTCAATCCAAGTCCAACCTAACAACAATATTATTATCATAAGTACCATAGCCTAAGAGACTTTCCGACTGATTCCTCTGCAACTGATTTGTGCATTCTTTCACAGCCAAACCATAAACATGTGCATTATCATGAAACGAAGGTTATCAGCAAAGAGTAGGTTATCATTATATGTAGATTATAGATATCATGATCAAAATTTTATGCCTGTTTTCTGTGCTGGTAGAGTTTGGATGGGTCATCATAGTATGAGCAAATTCTTATTCGCAATTATTTCCTTTGTAGATGGGTTGGGAACAAATCTCACTTGTATGTTCCATTTCTGGCATGGATGCTCAACAAGGTGTGATAATGTGATAAGGAAAGGAGTAATGTGAGAGAGGGAGTAATGTAATAGATTGCAATGATGATGAGTACTGGTGAGGGATTGAGAGAGAATGTAAATGAGTGATGCATAAGAACAGGGACGAGCAACTGTGCATGTTTGTGCGTGTGTGTGTGAGAGAGAGAGAGAGAGAGAGAGAGAGAGAGAGAGAGAGAGAGAGAGAGAGAGAGAGAGAGAGAGAGAGAGAGAGAGAGTAGATGATAGAAAGGGATGACCTGGAAGAGAAGGAGTGATGACTAACAATACGGAAGAAAGATGTGAAGGGACATTAAATATGGAGGGGTCCAGTGCCATTCCTTATTCCACACACACACAATGCCAGCATGGAAAACAGACATTAAATGATGATGACGTTGGTGATGTATATGTTGTCTGTTACTGTTTCCATCAATGCTACCATTTTGGTGGGTTTTCTTTTATGTCTCAGTCAGAAGAAGACAGGCTTCTCCCATGATCTTTTGCATGGCCCCTAATATTAATAGAAGTGGGAAAGGTAAGAAGAAACTACAACTTAGTGGCTATCCTCAGACAAGGATCCTGGTCTAAATACTCACAACAAACTATATTCTAAGGGCCAGCTGGTGGTGATGGAACTGGACAACATACAAATCTCTTTGACCATAATTTGCTCCAAAGCTATATATGCCACATCCCAGTACTTTACTACTTTACCTTCTATGGGTTTTTCCCTGCCTCTAAGGCTTGACAAAGCATTATAAACAGTGTTTTGTTGAGGCAACAAAGAAACCTTTATGCAGTCTCTTGACCTGCTAGAAATGGCTGCAAAATCTAATTACAATTCACATCCAACTCTCTTCCAAAGATTTCATCTGGAGAAAGGGGCTCTGTCCATGGCCTCCACAGGCCCTCTGAGGCCAATGATATTGATAAGATTAATGTTCCTCTAAATAGCTGTAGCAAAATCTTGAGCAGGGATGGAATTCCCAAGAGCTGACATCCAGAGAAGGATGCAAATACTGGTTAGTACAGTGTCTGGTTGTGTGGGGAAGCGGAAACACAATTTGAGTGATAAGAGGAGAGACAAATGAGCCAGGAGTGGAAAAGCCATGAAACCATTGTAATCATAGATGAACAATAGATAATCATGAAAAGAATGCTTTTGTTCATATGATTGTATCATTAAGGATGACCTGAGGTTAAATGACAATAACAAGTCTTTCTGTTCAGTTAGTGGTCAGTAGTAAACTTTTGAAATACATTCAATCTTTGTCGGACACCCAAGACAACCAAATAATTTTGACCTCTTCAATACCATTTCTTTAATTTTTGTTGATTTGTTTGGTTTAGCTGTTATAGATAAGACCATAATGGAGCAACACCTTTGGCACATAACTTATGACAGTTAGTAATCTGGCATAAGATCAACCCAATGCTCAATTGGTACTTATTTTATTGACTCCAGAAGAATGAAAAGCAAAGTTGATCTGGGCAGAATTTGAACTCAGAACTTAAGGAACTGGGAAAAAGATAATGCTAAACATTTTTTTTTTTTTGTCTGAAGTACCAACAATTCTGCTAGCTTACTACCCTAATAATGAACTACTAATGACTTGAATTCTTCTAAGTCCTTGATATGAGATTAATTACACATGTGGGTTTACTAAGTATTAACAGGATTGCGCTGCCCATTCATAGGCAATACTCTTAATAACACATTGGGTTATCTAGGCAACAAAAGAGACACATCACAATTTAAATTAATTTGGGTTCTGTATAAAATAATATTCGTCATTGAACAATACTGCTTTGTTCTTCGGTGCATAAATATTTCTTATTAGCTTTTTAATGTTTACTGCAGTAAACGTTTGGGAAGGTCTCTGGTTTGAGGATAGCTTCCTTTATCCAGTCTCAGAAAATCTGGAAAAGGTCATGAATGTTGCCTTTCCTTCCTTGACAAAGTACAAGCAAACCAGCAAGCCAACAATCCAGCTAACCAGTGAGCAAGCAAGTGAGCCAAAAATCAAGCAAACCAGCAAGCCGAAACCAAACAAACCAGCAAGCAATCAGGCAAGCCAACAAGCTAGCCAGCCATTTTCTCTGCCCATTACTCATGGGAGGGTTGTTGCAGTATAGTCCTCAGGCACCTCCTCCATAGGGTCTTGTCAGAAGCAACTGCCATTAGACTTTCCCACTGGATTCCCAAGCATGACCAACTGAGACTATAGATGTTATCCAATCATCTCATTCTTGGTCTACCCCTAGGTGTTCTGCTGGTTGGCTTGGTTTGAAGACTTTGTCTTGCAATTTTCTTCTGACAACATTCTAATCACATGTCCATAGTACTGGAGCTGTGATCTCTCAATGTGGAGGAGTAGTAGCTTGAACTGGAGACACTCCTTTATCTCTAAGCTACACACCATGTTGAGTAACAATATTCCAGAGAATTGGTCCACCCAAGAAAGTCCTCCCTGCATACTCTGCAGGTTATGGGAACATCACTGAGACACATGGAGAAGTTTAAGTATTTGAGGGCCATATTCATGAGTGATGGAAAACTGGAGGCTGAATTGGATGATAGAATTGCCAATACTAGCACAGTAATGTGCCAACCTCAGCATTCAATGCTCAAAAGTTGAGAGGTTGGTACAAAATTCAAACTTGCTACTTTCAGTTTAGTTTTCATGTTTATTCTCTCCTATGGTTATGAAAGTTGAGAAATGACCAAAAGAGTAAAATCATGAATACAAGTGGCCGAATGACTAATTAAAAGAAAAAACAAAAAACAAAAGGGAAATGAATGAAAATGGGAACACTACCCTCGTTATATTATCATTTTTCAAGCAGATAGCATCCATGAATAATTTCCCTCCATAATATATTCAAACAGAACACGAGTTAGTTAAACAGTTCTATATTGCTGTTTACAATGATTAACAACTTCCATCATATTTACTATTTACTCATAGATACTGTGCTATTCTGCTCAGTTTAATAATTGAGATAACATCCAGATTAACATGGTTGACATTTGAATTACAAACAAATAAGTTCTACTAGATTAACTACAATAAAAGCCAGGGATATAATTTTATATGAATATACATAAAAGTGCAAGTGTGGCTGTGTGGTAAGAACTTTGCTCCCGATTCTGGGTTCAGTTCCACCGTGTGGTACCATAGGCAAATGTCTTCTAATGGTTTGTTTCCTACTATATCAGTCTTGGTTGCACTATATGTAAATAGTTTTGCAGTGATATGTAAAATGTGTAACAATGATTGGAATAGTACTGTAGCAATAAGTAGAGTAGTTTTGTAGTAATATGTATTGTAGCAGTGTAGTAATTATGTAGAATGGTACTATAATAATAGGCATCCCAACTGAGCTTTTCATTCCTGTTCAGCCCTAGGATGACCAAAGCATTTTGAGTGAATTTGGTAGACAAAAACTGAAAGTAGCCACTCTGTGTGTGTGTGTGTGTGTATGTGTGTGTGTGCGTGTGTGTGTGCATGCACATGCATGTGTGTGTGTGTGTGTGCATGTATATGTATATGTATCTGTATGCAGGCATATATATTACTTTCTCCTTGTCTTGACATCATGTGATAATTGTAAAGGAGTGAACTGTCATGCAAGTTGTGTCTTTCATTTTCCATATTCTTTGGAAACATGCCTGCTTATGGGGAAATGTAACAGGTGAGGGTTAGTGACTGGAAGGGCATCTGCCCACAGAAAATCTGCCTCAACAAATTCTGTCTGAGTACTGAACAGTGGACATTAAAACAATGATGATTATGATGATGCTGATTATGATGATATATATAACAGCTTCTAGAAGGCACAAAGAGCAATATCTGATTCTAACTCCACAGAATTAAATGGGTGAGTAATAGAAGTTAATATTCCCTGACAATCTGATTTACTTCTGAATCTTTCCATGGTCACTCAATTTGTTAAAGATAGTAGCCAAATCTCTTCAAATCATACCCAACCATGCTGAAAAAGGGAAGGACATATTGGACAAAGTATTACTAGATAGATATACATAAAAAAATAGGATGGTCCTGGTTAGACTATCCTTGATTGCAGAGCTGAATTGAAGCTAAATAATAACCTAGATGGACTTAGGCAAGTTGAATTAAATATATTGCCCGATTACACTTCTGCAATGGATTTGAACTCAAAATTTATGAAGCAGTAGTCCAGTATCAGATCTACTCACAATTCTACTGTGAAATACTAAGATGGTGTGAGTCAAAGTACGAGCCTCTACATGGCCAGTCAGCCTGTGAGAAATAGAATCCAAATCTCCCTCAACTTACAGTGTGCTACCTTAAAAAAAGGAAGGATGTATTGGATAATGTAGATTTAGGTACTTTACATCTAAATAAAAGACTGGTTACAACAGGAACATCTTCGATCTAAGTCCAATGGATCAAAATGGGCCTGGTGTTAAACAACAATGTCAATGAAGGAACCTCTATATGCTGAAAACAATAGCTAAATTTTATTAAAATCATGGCTTACCATCTTCAAAAAGGAATGACAATTGGATAACAAAGTCCTAGACACATTGTGTCTGAGAAAAAAAAAAGAAAGAAAAAAAGAAAATATGCTCAGCTGTAATATCTTTGATCAGAGGTTTCATGGATTATAGCTAACCCACGGGACCAAACAACAATTAAAACTGTGAAGGTCAACTAAATCCACCATCCACTCATTTAAAACAGGATGAACTTTATGTCTCAGAATGAAATGATAACACAAAGTACATCTCTGATAGACATAAATCAATAATGGAATAAATTTATGGTAAGTTTTATAGCATCTGCTAAAAAAAAAAAAGGAAAATTATGAGGAAACATAGCAACAACAACTGAAACAAAAACAAAATAATTCTTAAATAGCTGTCATGTCTGAATAATCTAAAGGAAGGGAAATGAAGAGATGGAGAATTAGTGATTTCCCAAGAGCATCAGTGCATTGAGTGCATTCGCTTCAAACAAGAATGAAAAACTCAGTTGTGAACTCAATATGGTGCCTATTATTACAGTACCATTCTACATAATTACTACACTGCTACAATACATTTTACAACAAAACTACTCTACTTATTGTTGCAGTACTATTCCAATTATTGTTACATATTTTACATATCACTGCAAAACTATTGAGTCATCCCATAATGTAGTTTTTTTATACTTCTTTTATTTTTCGAAATTAAGATAAACAAAGTTCTTTTTTAATCTGAAATATATTCTCATTCATTTTTTACAATTCTCTTCCATCTATCTGGTAGACTTGCAAGGCCCCTCTTCCAAAATTCACTTGCCCTTGATGAAAAATACTCCTCCAGTACTGTTCTGACCTCGTCTACAGAATTCATATTTTTTCCGTCCAAATGATTTTGAAGACTGCAGAATAAATGATAATCAGTTGAGGCAATGTCTGGCAAATACAGTGGGTGGGGTATCATTTCCAATTCAAACTGCTCCAGCCTTTGGAATATCATCTTCACTGTATGTGACCGAGCATTATCTTGATGGAAGAATACCTTTCATCTTGAAACAAAAGATGGTTGTTTTTCTTCAAGTACTGACTTAAGCTGCTCAAGCTGCTTGCAGTAGATCTTTCTTATCATTTGGATTAGGTTTAAAAGTCCAAAGTGGACTATACCTTTCATATCCTATCAAACAGATAATACCTTACGTGGGTGAAGACCTTCTTTAGCCTGGGATGCTGGCGTTTCTCCTTTCCCTACTCAATGTCTTCAGTACTTGACATTTCTCATCACCAGTCACTATTTGGTCCAAAAAAGGTTCATTCGTGAGATGTGACAACAAAGAAGTGCACACATTCACTCTCTGCATGTGATTAGACTCAGAAAGTATGTGAGGAACTCAATGGCTTGATGGCATGCAGGTGTGGTTGAATGGTTGAATGACCAAATTCAAGCTTCTCTGCTAGTTCCTCAACAGTTATGGTGGGATTTTGTTCTACCATGATTTGCAGGACATCCTCATTGAGCTCTACAGATCTTCCAGGATGAGGCTCATCTTCTAGGCTGTAGTTTCTGGCTCTGAATGTCTGAAACCATTACTGACACTGGCTTATGCTTATTGTCTGATCCCTATATACTGCATTAATATTCCTCGCACTTTCTATTGTGTTGTTCCCTTTATTGAATTCATAAAGCAAAATATGCCGAATATGCTCCTTTGTCACTTCCATTATAGCTTTGAAAAAATAACTGTTAAAATTGAACTGCGCTCTTCAAAACTTGCACTAAGAATAAGGACAAAGTAAAATTATGTTCTTTTATAGCAAGTTGATGCAGGTATTTTGTCCCCCTCTGACTTTTAGTTCATGCAATTGAAAAAACCGTATTATTTATAGGATGACCCAGTATTTACATATAGTGCAACCAACCAAGACTGACTTAGTATGAAACAAACCAGCTATTTTATAGATTTTATCAAAATATGTGTCTATTTTCTTAATAAACAATACAAGCATATAGCTTCATAGATCAGAAGCTGGACTAACAAGATTTCAATACTCCACAGGTGAACTTTGCTTGTGTGTGTGAGTGTGTGTGTGTGTTTGAGAGAGAGAAGGAGAGAGAGCACAGTATGACCTAATTTAAGTGTTCTAATTGTCAGTGAGCAGGGAGTTGTGATAATTGAAGAACAGGCTAGACTAGAGATTGAAAGTGCTGAAGGTAGATATGGAAAAAAAAAAAAAATTGGTGCATTAGCAAAGTCATTGGGGCATCAGATAAAATGTCTAGTGGTATTTAGTTATGGCTTCTTACTTTCTGAAATTTAAATATCATCAACATCAACTTTGCTTTTCATCTTTCTGATGAGGTCAATAAAGAAAAAACACTGATCAAGTAATGGCATTGATTTAAATTTCTATAATGCATTCCAACATAATATATGTGAATGGAATTTATAAAAGAAGACAAATTTTTTAAAAAGTTCAAAGACTTAAAAATTTTTTTTTTCCTGTTTCTGAAATGTGATTGTAACTTTTTCTTTTTCTCAGACTTGGTAAGTCTGGAGGAAGAAGCATTGCCCATAACTTCTGCAGGCCCCACCAAGATCAGTGAGCTTCATGCCTTTAATGTTCCCTTATCATTAAAATGTTTAAGGTGGTGAGCTGGCAGAATCATTAGCATGCTAGGCTAAATGCTTAGTGGCATTTTGTCTGTCTTTACATTCTGAGTTCAAATTCAGTCAAGGTTGACTTTGCCTTTCATCCTTTTGGGGTCATTAAATTAAGTACCTGTCAAGTACTGGGGTCAATGTGATTGACTATTCCCCCTCCCCACAAATTCCAGGCTTTTGCCTATATTAGAAAGGGTTGTAATTAAACTATTGTAGGTCTGCCTCCATAGGAAAGACATGAGTGATAAGGTTCTGAAGGATCAAAGTTCTGAGGAAGAAGACCTGGGTATAATGGTTAGTGTGCAGCAGAGGCGTTGGGAGCACCAAGAGTAAGGAGAGGTGGAACAATGAGTGGATCAGAAGAACCTGAATGCCAATGTACCAAAACAACCCAGCTCTGAGGAACAGAAGTAATGACAGAAAAGACAGCAAACTTGCAGGTGAGAGGCTGAAGCATATCCATTTGTGACTGAATTTCAGTCAGTCAAACAGCCCTTGTTTGGATGCAGTTCAGGATGTATGTGTGTGTAGTAGCAACAGCACTATTCCAGATATGGGAGTAGTACTCCGTTTTAGGACTCACTTGAGCTCTATAGAGGGTCAGTAACTGATAAGGGTTAAAATATTTTCTAACACTCATCAACATATTTAATGTTGTCAGCATCCAAACTTATGTGGTGAGGAAAAGACAACATTAGCTAATTCATTTTATCAATGATAAAGGTCCTTTAGCAATGGAAGTATAACCCTTTTTATACCAATCCATCTGAGACTGGTTCTATGACACAAGATCAGTTTTTTGAAGGTGCATGTATTTCAATTTAAAACTTCATAATTCTCTGTATAAAAAAAACCTTTCAAGTTACATGCCAAATACAGTTTTAATAATCAATTCTAGTTTAGATACAGTTAGCAACTTTTTTGCAAGAAGGGATTAGTTGATTACATTAACCCCAGTATGTAACTGGTAGTTCAATTTATTGAGCCCAGGACAAGAGCCAAACTTGGTCTCAGCAAGATTTGAACTTCACATACATAGAACCACAACAAATACCATGAAGCATATTTTCTGATGCTCTACTGGTTCTGCTATCGCTCTTACAAGCTTAATAATGCAGAAATTATTTAAAATCCTTTTTTGCTTATTTTCAAAATTAATTTAAGCATAACGGAGAGTTGGTGGAATGTCAAATAATTCAATTGCTGGCAAGAGTAGAAAAATTTAACATTTCATACAAACAACTAATTCATTTTCTTCAAGTCTCTATTGAATGACACTGACCTGAAATGTTAAGATTTTCCACTTCTCATGGCAATTGAATTAATCAAAAATCCATGAACTCATATTTTTTTGGTTTATTGTTATTGATACAGACCTTCAATACTCTTCTCTAATTCCAGATTTTAACTTAATTTGAGATATAGGCTGAGTATTTTGCTGAAAATATGGTCACAAAATGGTTAACATACTTAACACTGAATCACCATAAGTGTTTTTGAAATAAACTTCAATTTCAGTTTATTTTGCATGTCAGATCAGGAAATTAACTGAATGAAGCTTCTTTAAGTTTTTATCAACCAAATCCATTCACAAGGCTTTGGTTAAACAAGGGCTATAGTGGAAGACACTTGCAATGGGATTCAATCCAAGACTATATGGTTGGGAAGCAAGCTTCTTAACCACACACCCACACAATATATATACATGCATACACTCAAACATATGTATACACATAAATACATACACACATATATATACACATACATATGTAAATATATATATATATATATATATATATACATTCACATGCACAGATATATAGATAGATAGATAGATAGATAGATAGATAGATAGATGCATATATACACACACATACATATACACACATATATATGTATATATACACATATATGTACATATAAATATACACACAGACATCTACACTTGTACATATATACATACACACACATGCATATATTCATACATGTGGACATACATAGACATACATACATAGAGACACACACTGACATACATACATTCAAACTCAGCATACATCAGAGACATATATACACATAACCAAATGCACACTGCTTCCAATAGATAATTCAATTTTCCACTCAACTTAACAATCACTGGACTACGAATGTTGTGAGTGAGCACCTAACTCGTTAGTATCATAATGATATTGTTGTTGTTGTTGTTGTTTCATTTGTTTGTTGTTCATCTCACTGGTACTAATATTAGTATCACTAACATAATACTGCTTACTTATTGAATCGACCTACTGAATGGGTTGCACATAGGTGATGGAGAGAAGCTATTAATAAGCAATACAATGCATGCATACACACATATACACACCCTTCCTTACACAGACATGCATGCATGCATACAATCTATCTATTTGCCTACCAAATAGATAGATTGTGAGATGGATGGATGGATGGATGGATGGATGGATGGAGGGAGGGATAGATAGATAGGATAGATAGATAGATAGATAGATACATACATACATACATACATGCATGAATACATACATCATAAATACAAGTATGCATGTACTGCAAGACACCAGAATAATATGAAAGAATATGAATGAAGTGTGTGTGTATATATATATATATATATATATATGTGTATATAGATACACACAGATATATGTGTGTGTGTGTGTGTGTGTTTGTGTGCATATATATATATGTATATGTATGTGTATATGTACATGTGTTGGCGTTAGGAAGGGCATCCAGCTGTAGAAACTCTGCCAAATTTAGATTGGAGCCTGGTATTGCCATCCGGTTTCACCAGTCCTCAGTCAAGTCGTCCAACCCATGCTAGCATGGAAGGCAGACGTTAAACGATGATGATGATGATGATGATGATATTATGATAAAAATGTGAGTGCATGTACCATGCCCTAGCAAGAAACTAGTATTTATTCAATGTATGTTGTCATTAGCGTTATTTTAAGTCTATATTTTTTCCTATGCTAGCCTGAGTGGATAGATAGATTATTATGGTTCATATATTGTTGCAAACAGTAACAATGAGAACCAACTTTGTTGTTGTGTATGTTTTATGGTGTAGACCATGTGCATTTCATTATGCCACTTACTTTACATATTTATTCATAAATCACACTGTATTCCTGTCAAACCTGCACCATTACCTGTAGCTTTTGGTATACAGGTGATCTAATTGGTGGCAGTAGGTGTTCCAAAATATATAGACAGAGTAAGAATGGGTTGGAAAATGTTCAGGAAGCTATTATCTCTGCTGATTAAAAAAGATTTCTAAGAGTGAAGAGCAAATATATGATGTTTATGTGTAAGTCAGATGTTGTTCTCCGACACATCTATGACAACTGTAAACTCTGAACTGAATAGGAACTGACTTGGAACATGACGAGCTATCCCATTTATGCCAGCATGAGAAGCAAATATAAAAATGATACTGATGATACCAAGCGGTTTGGACAATAAGCATTCATCTGTTTGGTCAAATGAGTCACCAACACATCATCATCATCATCGTTTAACGTTCGCTTTCCATGCTAGCATGGGTTGGACGATTTGACTGGCTACACCAGGCTCCAATCTGATTTGGCAGAATTTCTACAGCTGGATGCCCTTCCTAATGCCAACCACTCTACATAATAATATTTTAAATAACTGAATATTCCACAAATAATTTATCTTTTAATTTTTTCGTGCTTCAGTCATTAGACTGTGACTATGCTGAAGTATCACCTTGAAAGGCTCTAGTTGAAAAAATTGCCCCCAGTACTTTCTCTTTTGCTGAACTGTTTAGTTATGGACACATGAAGAAACCAAAACTGATTGTCAACAAG
>NC_068987.1:72559500-72563741 GCF_001194135.2 Octopus bimaculoides
CGTTTTCGTGCGGGTGACACGTAAAAGCACCCACTACACTCTCTGAGTGGTTGGCGTTAGGAAGGGCATCCAGCTGTAGAAACTCTGCCAAATCAGACTGGAGCCTGGTGTTGCCATCCGGTTTCACCAGTCCTCAGTCAAATCGTCCAACCCATGCTAGCATGGAAAGCGGACGTTAAACGATGATGATGATGATGATGATATGACAGGCTTCTTTCATAAGGTTTTGGTTGATCTGAAACTACAGTAGAAGACCTTTGGCCAAGGTGTCATGCAATGGGACTGAACTCAGAACCATCATGTATACAACACCATCATTATTTTAATGGGTCCATTTTCCCATACTTGCATAGGTGAGACAGAATTCACAGAGGCAACTATTTCCAAGCAAGGTAATATTTTTCTATGGCCAGACATGTTTTCACAAAAAACTGAAAATGAAAGACTACACTTATACGGCAGTGATACCTGTTTAGAACTATCAAGATAAGGGGAGATACAGATACATTCACTCACACACACACACACACACACAAAAGCTTCGTTTAGTTTCCGTTGATATACTCACAAGCCTTTGGTCAGCTTGAAACAATAGTAGGAGACACTTGCCCAAGGTGCTATGCAGTGGGATTGAATCTAAAACCATGTGGTTGGAAAGCAAACTTCTGAACCACACAGCCATGCCTGTACCTCTTAATATAATTCTTAGTATGAAGTATGACACAATATTTGACAAAGCAGGACCTTTGAATCACTGTTACAATAAATCTTGTGGGATTTCATTAGTTTCTGTTAACCTAGTTTCAATTACAAGGCTTAGGTTGCCCATAGGCTATGGTAAAAGACATGCCTGAGATGTAACTTGGTCATACCTTCATAAAAAGAAGAGATCCTTGGGAAATAAGTAAAATATTAATTAGGATAAATAAATTTAAGGGTGATGTATAGAATAATGTATGCAGAAAATTCTCAGTTAGTTAAAATTCCCTTCTTAAAGAAAGCAAAACGTAACAGTAATTGTTAGCAACTCTCCTAAATCGGAAATAATTGAACTCACAAAGTTAATTTATATGTTTGTGAGAAATACAGTTTTATCTTTGTGTGCAGGCAAGGGTCAATTACAAACACATTTCACTCTATTTGACCACATCAACACAGCAGAGACTACTCAAGCCTGGAGAAGTGAGATCACTTTCAATGCTACAATCATCATCATCATCGTTTAACATCCGCTTTCCATGCTAGCATGGGTTGGACGATTTGACTGAGGACTGGTGAAACCGGATGGCTACATCAGCCTCCAATCTGATTTGGCAGAGTTTCTACAGCTGGATGCCCTTCCTAACGCCAATCACTCAGAGAGTATAGTGGGTGCTTTTACGTGTCACCCGCATGAACGCCAGTCAGGCGGTACTGGCAACGGCCATGCTCAAAATGGTGTATTTTATGTGCCACCCGCACAAGAGCCAGTCCAGGAGCACTGGCAACGATCTCGCTCGAAAATCCTACGAAGGCCAGTCAGGCGGTACTGGCAACGGCCATGCTCAAAATGGTGTATTTTATGTGCCACCCACACAAGAGCCAGTCCAGGGGCACTGGCAACGATCTCGCTCGAAAATCCTATGAAGGCCAGTCAGGCTGTACTGGCAATGGCCACGCTCAAAATGGTGTATTTTATGTGCCACCCACACAAATAAATATTTACACTCCTCTTCTTTAATTGAGTATCCCCCCCCCCTTTTGTTTTTAAACTCAAACATGCATCCATAGATAGATAGATAGATAGACAGAATGTAAATTAATCTACATGCCTCAGGAAACAGATATACATTTAGCCTCATTATGCAAATAGACTTCATCAGTAAACAATAGAAATTTCTTTACTCTATTGCACAACTAGGCTAAATATACATATATTAAATATATGCATGTGAGTATTTTAGTTAATTAATATAGGCATGTGTATTTACACAGATATGTATACATTCACACAAAAAGTTTTTAGTTCCACTGACATTTGAAACCTGTAGCTATTACTGGTATTTAATATTGTTGCTGTTTTATTCAAAAGAAGTCATTGAAGCAACTAACATAATGGGGGAGGGGGTAGTGGTAGCAGTCTGCCCCGGGTGCCACTTTTAAAGGGGCAGCACTTTTAGGTCTGCTGTAGGCAATATGTGTTTTTTCGTGGGGTCCGGGGGACAGCAAACGGAAGGGCTGCCCCAGGCAGCACACACTCTAGCTACGCTAGTGATTGCAGCACAATACAAAACAAGAAAGATTTATATGAATTGATAATAAAACTACCTTATATAAAGGCATTGAATGTACAAAAGAATGACTATTTGGGCTAGATATGGCTGGTTTAAATGCTAAGGCAGTGTTTCTCAACCTTTCTACCCTTGCATAACCCTTAAAATAAATTACATGTTTCGAGGAACCCCTACAAGAAAATTATATACTATATCTTTCTCATATATTTTTCATTGCAGTTCAAATTGTGTCCATATTACAATATTACAATAACCAATAATATGTTGTGAATGTATAGTAATATTATGACCATGAAATTAGCATTAGCTTATCTCACTCTTTCGCGAGGAACCCAGTTGAGAAACGCTGTGCTAAAGGGTTAACACATCAACTGTTGCATGTATTTGGGCCAGATTTCTACTTTACCTCACAAGTCATGGAAGTCCTGAAAAAATGTATAGCCTCTTCCTCTCTCTCTCTCTGAATAAACCATTATAACATTAAAAAAAAAAATTCGTGAAAACTGGTCATGAAAACTATAGTAATAGCAAAATATAATGGAGAACTTTACACAGAGATAGTATACCCTAGCAACAAACTAATGTCAGATAATACAACCTAACTGTTTCCTGATTGCTGAAAGAAGCCTATTGTTAATATGTCAAACATTTTGAATCAGAAAGATAATGAATCAGAAACAACAGACAGTAAATCACTCCCACAATTCCTGCCTACATTAAAAAACATCAATAACTAAGACAACTGATAACTACTTTATTCTAAAGATAAGACCAGGAATTGTATAAATGGTGCAGACCCTGGGAAGAATATTATTCAAAACAAAATAAAAATAAAAGTATTTAGGAAAAAAATGGAATATATGGCATTATGAAAAATATCTTAAATTAAGAGATTAAAACTAAAGCATCATCACTTTTATGTCCACTTTTCCATGCTTATATGTGTCAGATGGAATTTGTTAGTGCAAATTTTCTCTGACTGGAAGCCTTTCCTGTCATTAACCCTCACTTGTTTTCTAACAAGGTAATATTTCTCTATGACCAGACGTATTTTTACAGAAGATTAGAAACAAATGATATTACTTATGTGATGGTAACATGATGTCAAGACAAGGAAGAACTCACACACACACACACACACACACACATTCGATGGGCTTGTTTCAGTTTCTGACTAGTAAATCCACTTACAAAGCTTGGGTCAGTGCAGGGTTATAATAAAAGACATTTGCCCAAGTTGCCATGCAATAGGAGTGAACCCAAAACTACATGATTAGAAAGCGAACTTGTTAACCACACAGCCAGGACTCAAAACAATAATTTGTCTTCTAAATATAATTATAAAATTGGCTTCAAATTTTGACACAATGCCAGTAGGTTTTGGCGGGGGAGCTAAGTTGATTAACTCGACCCTGGTGTTCAACTTGTACTTATTTTATTGACCTCAAAAGGATAAAAGGCAAAGTCGACCCTGGCAGAATTTGAACTCAGAACGTAAAGAGAGATGAAATAACACTGAGCATTTTTACCTGGTGTGCTAATGGTTCTGCCAATTCACCATCTTAATAATAACTATAATATTAATATATATACAGGGTGATCCTATTAGTATTTAAATAATAAATAATATATAAAACATTTATTTTTATATTTTGCGGCAATTTTGTTTTTATATATTTTTAATACTATCTTTGGTATTTGATTGTGACTACCTTTTGATATACATATTTTTTTTTTATTAATAATTGGCAGAAAGTTACAGAATAACTAAAAGGCCAAGAGTTTTGTATGCTGGCTCTTTCTGCCAATTATTAATTAAAATATATATATTTACTCATGTTTTGAGTTCTGTTTTTCCTGTATACCAACCTTATATATTTACATATGGTGGTTAAATGATGATGATGATCACACACACACACACACACACACAATATATATGCATATATATATATATATATATATATA
>NC_068987.1:72563867-72566121 GCF_001194135.2 Octopus bimaculoides
TGAGCGAAAACACCTAAAAGCTCCACGAGGCTCCGGCAGGGGATGGTGGCGAACCCTGCTGTACTCTTTCACCACAACTTTCTCTCACTCTTTCTTCCTGTTTCTGTTGTGCCTGTAATTCAAAGGGTCAGCCTTGTCACACTGTGTCATGCTGAATATCCCCAAGAACTATGTTAAGGGTACACGTGTCTGTGGAGTGCTCAGCCACTTGCACGTTAATTTCACGAGCAGGCTGTTCTGTTGATCGGATCAACTGGAACCCTCGACGTCGTAAGCGATGGAGTGCCAACAACAATTAGAGAGAAATTTTCTTTCCATAATAACTGCAGTGAATTTACCTATAGAAGTTAAAATATGCCACAAACGTATTTTAACTAAAGTTCATATATATATTCTTTTATTCTTTTTTTTTCTTACTCATTTCTTTCATTTGACTGCAGCCATGCTGGAGCACTGCCTTAAAGGGTCTGTTAGCTGAAGAAATTGATCCAGGATTTATTCTTTGTAAGTCTAGTACTTATTCTATCAGGCTCTTTTGCTGAACCACCAAGTTACAAGGACATACACAGAGACAAAGACACACTCACATACATATTTATCATATATACGATAAGCTTCTTTCAGTTTCCACCTACCAATTCAACCCACAAGGCCCTGGTCAGCCCAAGGCTATAGTAGAAGACACTTGCCCAAAATGTCATGCAGTGGGACTGAACCCAGAACCTACAAGCAAAACTCCAAGTAACAAGAGACTGACTTGACCCAAATAACACACACTCATACACACACAAACAAACACATGCATTTATACATTATATATAATTACATACATACTGCATATATTCACACATGCATACTCATACACACTCATAATTACACATAAATACAGCTATACAATGTCCCAATGTACTATAGCTAGAGGCAGAGTGGGAACTTTTGCTCCACATAACATCATACTACCAAACTTTATTCCATTATGGAACCATAAAGAATCAACCATTATTAATGATCTTTTTTAGATGTTATTTCTGAGCTCTGGCCTCACACTGTGCAGGCAGCAGGGGGTAAAAAGGATGTGATGATGGGCAAGTAGATGAAATATGTACAATGATGGATGCTATGAGAGTTACGGGTAGAGAGAGGAGAGATACTTTCAAATGATTTTCATACATGTAAGTAACTTTTGAACTGAAATATATAAAAGCTATTTCATAACTGATGTGCTACATGTTGACATGTAAACACACATGCATAAAAATTTGTGCAGTAGTGGATTACAAACCCATGTGTTTATATACATATGTGTATATATGTGTATATTCACAAGTGTATGTGTATGTTTATTTGTTCATTCATTTTTACATCTGTTTTTCCATGCTGGCATGGGTTAGATGATGATGATCATCATCATCATCACCATTTTTAACATTTACATTTCCATGCTTTCATGGGTCAGATAAAATTTGTTGAGGCAGGTTTTTTTTATTTTTTTATAGCCAGATGTTCGTCTTGTTGCCAACACCTCATCTATTTCCAATCAAGGTTATATTTTCCTTATCTGTTCAACAAAAACAGCTCTATAATCAAATTCTATGCATACACAAGTGACAAGCACACACACAGATAACTTGTGTTTATGTGTAAATTTGTGTGTATGTGTGTGTGTGTGTGTGTGTGTGTGTATGTATGATGATTATTTTTTTAGTTGTTTGTGTGTATGTGTATTTCTGTGTGTGTGTGTTTCTGTATGTTTTTCAACATATAGATAACCTAACAGACTTTAAAGAAAGGCTTTCACTATAATGACAGGTTGTTGTTGA
Source organism: Octopus bimaculoides (assembly GCF_001194135.2). Classification (NCBI taxonomy): domain Eukaryota; kingdom Metazoa; phylum Mollusca; class Cephalopoda; order Octopoda; family Octopodidae; genus Octopus; species Octopus bimaculoides. The sequence goes on from NC_068987.1 coordinate 72,565,688, forward strand.
GAGAGAAATTCAATGAGAGAGAGAAAGAGAGAGAGAGAGAGAGAGAGAGAGAGAGAGAGAGAGTTTGTGAAAGATAGATAGTAGGATGTTGTAACCATAGCAACTAATATATAACTCACTATATAACAGTCTACTATTAAAAGAAGGTATGTGCATGTTTAACAAATATTTTTACTGGCAGCATAGCAATGGGTAAAGACTTAGTCAAGTAATAATAATCTTTTCTACTGTAGGCAGAAGGCATAAAATTAGGGGAAAGGGGGTTAATCAATTACATTGACCTCAATGATCAAAAGATGCTTATTTCATTAACCTGGCACCAGCACAGATGCTTTTCACAAAGCATAATAATAATAATAATAATAATAATCCTTTCTACTAAAGGCGCAAGACCTGAAATTTTGTGGGGAGGTGACTAGTCGATTACATTAACC
>NC_068987.1:72566296-72571493 GCF_001194135.2 Octopus bimaculoides
ATGATTCTTCTGTCTTACTACCTTAATAACAACAACAACAACAACAACAATAATAATAATAATAATAATAATAATAATAATAATAATAATAATAATAATACATTCTTTTATTGCCCATAAGGGTGTTGAATAAGAAGGCCATTACAAAGAAAAACCATAGAAATTGAGAATTGATGTGGTGGGTATACAAAATCAACAAATACAAAGAATGTCTACAAGAAATATGAAACAAGACACCTAAATTGGTGGGTAGGGTGACAGACAATGATTTGGAGCCAGCTAAGGAACTCTACTAAATCTAGATTCACCCTGACTGCCAAGGGTTAGTGCTGTCTTTCAACTATGTTTTCTGGCCTAGAGGTGAATGCTGATGGTGATGGTGGTGAAGAGGAGGATATGAATAACAACAACAATAAGAGAGAAAAAAAGAGAACATGAAAAATGAGGGGAAATGGAGAAGAAAAGAAGAGAAAAGGACAAAAAGGAGTGAAAGGAACAAAGAAGAAGAATGGAAAAAGACATACTGTAAGAGAAAGGAAAAATATGAAAGAAATGAAGAAAGAGGAAAAATAAGAGAATTAGATGTAGAGTGAGGAAGTAGAAGAAGTAAAGGAGGAGGGGAAGAAAGCCAGATCAATATGTTTGCTTGCTAGGCTTAGTATAACGAAAAAGGCAATTCTATTTAAAAGTCTTCACAGTGGTAGAATATAGTAAACACCAGCATGTCTTTATTTTCTTTCACAATGTACAGTAATGAATGCAACTATTGTTTACGCCTCATTTGACACAATGGCCCTAAAGTAGATATCGTGTATGTGCATGCATGTATGTGTGTGTGTGCGTGTGTGTGCGTGTGTGTGCATGCATGCACACGCATATCCTTAAACCACCAGAATGAGGCTAGCAAAATGGTAAGAAGCAGTAAGTTGTGAAAAAGAGGAGACATGCAACTAGTTCAAGAGAATGAGAGAGAAAAGGCAAGATATATATATATATATATGTGTGTGTGTGTGTGTGTGTGTGTGTGTGTGTATGTAAGTATTTGCATGTACAAAGCAGAAAGATTGTAAGAGAGGAAGAGTGTATGTACATGTATGATAGAAAGAAAGAGAGGAGGCAGTCATGCTATTGATGGTGGCTGATAATAAAGAAGAAAAGGAATTAGAACTTGAAACTAGTGATAGTCTGAGAGCAACGAAGAAGCCTCTATGCAGTCACTTGATCACCTAGAAATGGTAGTCAAATCTCTCTTAATCACATTCTACTGTCTTAAAATAAATGCTTGGATATATCAGATAATGTAGTTCTAGATATAGGTGCGGCATGGCTGGGTGGTAAGAAGCTTGCTCCCAACTGCATGGTTTCAGGTTCAGTCCCACTGTGTGGAACCGTGGACTGGTGTCTTCTACTCTAACCCAAGGCTAGAGAAGGAGACATTTGTGAATGGATTTGGTAGATGGAAACTAAAAGCAGCCTGTCACATGTGTATGTGTGTTTGTGCCTGTTTGTCCCCCACCACTGCTTGACAACCAGGTTTAGTGTGTTTATGCCCCCCATAACTTAGCAGTTTGGCAAAAGAGAGTGATAGAAAAGTACTAGGCTTTAAAAAAAAAAAGTACTAGGTCAATTCATTTGACTCAAAATTCTTCAAGGTGGTTCCCAGGATGGCTGTAGTCTAATGACTGAAACAAGTAAGAAAAAAAATACAGTGTCTGAATGATAAACAGGATAATCACATACATGAACAACTTTGAACATAGGTCTCTAAACAACAACAAACTAGTATCATCATCATCATCATTTAACATCTGTTTTCCATGCTAGCATGGGTTGGACGATTTGACAGTAGCTGGTAAAGGCCAGGGTCTGCACCAGGTTCTGCTGTCTGTTTATAAAAAATAAATGATGTGTTATTTTGCTCTGAAGAATATCATCAATATCAAACATCAGGCAGACTTTCATCACTAGAACTGTGGGATCTAGTCTTAAACATGTAAGTAAATATAGCATAAGATGGTCATGGCTGGAATGTCTTAAATGATAGCTCTGCCAAGCCTATGCTAAGCTGTAGTCTAAACTAAAAGAAAAGTAATAAAATAGCTTATAATGGTGGTCTTGTTGGAAAGGTGCCTTGGGTGTCTTCTACTTTGACCCCCAAGTTGATCAATGCCTTCTGAATGAATTTCATAAACAACAGGAACTGTACAAACATTTGTATGCATGCATGTGTGTATGTCATTGTTTAGTTTTATTTAGTTTTACAATGTATGTATGTATGTATGTATGTATGCGTGCACTTGTGTGTATCTGTATTTACATTCTATGCATGGTATGAAGATATGCTGAACTATGGACAGTGAGGTCTGTTGTCATTCCCCGTCAACAAATCATGTTAGCTTGTTCTTCTTCTTAAGTATTTCTGGTTACTAATCTGGCATAGCTCTACTATACAGAAGGCGGCTGCTTGATTATGTCAGTGACTGAAACCAGTAAAAAAAAAAAAAATATCACACATACATACAAACATGCATGCACACACATAATTCAAATCTTCTGCTATCAAAAGCAATCAAAAATAACTTGGTATCTGTATGTACCAAGCTTTTGCTACTGGTTTTAAGTACCCATGTAGTTGTAAGCAGGCACAGAAAACCATAACCTAATGGAACATCTAGGATGTGACAGACAGAGGGAGAGATGGAGGCTGCACCAGCTCTGGGCTAATACTCCATTAATCCTGGGAAGATGAAAAGCAAAGTTGACCTCAATGAGACTTGAACTCAAAACACAGAGAACCAGAATGAATACTGCAATACATTCGATCAAGCTTTCAAATGACTCTGCCAATGGACTACTCTTTCATACAAACACACAAACATGCATGCATGCACACACACACACACAACAAGTGGTGAGAGGCTGTAAGAACCAAGCCATAATGGTAAAGTGGACATGTGATGATGATAATGGTGATGGTAGTAGTGGTGCATCTTATCTCTCTCCTGAGTTCAAATCCTGCTTTAATCAATTTTGCCTTTAATTTCTCTGGAGTTTATAAAAAAAATGATCTACCATCCTACCCTCAAACAATTGGCCAAGTGCCTAGTGAAAAGAAATCAATTTTGTTATATTTAGGTCATTGCAGTTTCTCCCATTTTCCATTTCTATGGAAATCCTACATTTCACATCATGTCTATTTAGAGGAGGAGGAAAAAAAACCCTCTGCAATTACTAGGATACTCTCTTTTTACTCTTTTACTTGTTTCAGTCATTTGACTGCGGCCATGCTGGAGCACCGCCTTTAGTCGAGCAAATCGACCCCAGGACTTATTCTTTGGAAGCCTAGTACTTATTCAATCGGCCTCTTTTGCCGAACAGCTAAGTTACGGGGACGTAAACACACCAGCATCGGTTGTCAAGCGATGTTGGGGGACAAACACAGACACACAAACATATACACACACATACATATATATATATATACATATATATGACGGGTTTCTTTCAGTCTCCGTCTACCAAATCCACTCACAAGGCTTTGGTCAGCCCGAGGCTATAGTAGAAGACACTTGCCCAAGGTGCCACGCAGTGGGACTGAACCCGGAACCATGTGGTTGGTAAGCAAGCTACTTATCACACAGCCACTCCTGCGCCTATATGAAAAAAAACTCCACTCCAAACTATGAATTCAGCACAACTCATGTCATTAAGCTATGTCTCCAGACAGAGATATACATCTATCCTTGTTTATCATAAGAGTTTATGCAAAAACAATAGTGATAAATAAATCAGTGATATATGAATCATTTCCATTCACTTTGTGAATAGAACAAATGGTAGATTTATTGATATCAAACTCATGGCCCTGAGTAGTAAAGCTTCTGTCATGTATTTTTTTGATCATCTCTAACTTTTCCTGTAGAGAGAGAGTACATTCATCTGCATCATTTGTTAGGATCAGGCGCCTTCATTTTTTTTTTCTGTTCATTGGCCCCATGTTTATGGATATGAGTACATAAATCTGTGCAAAAAATATGCAGCTTTGCAACACTCATGTAAATACAAGTGATAATCAGTGAGTTGTAGGTAGCTGGGTATTGTGAGTGGTAACAGGAGCATGTTTTTGTAGTACAAGCAGAATCTCTGAATGATCAACCCATGTTATCACAAATCAATCCATTATAAGTATAATATAGTTCACAAATGAGCAATAGTGCATTATCCCAGACCAGTGATAAATGGATCAGTAATAAATGAGACTACACATGATATGTATCTTAAAATAATGAAAGGGTTGTAAGGTGTCATATTACATATATAAGGATACTGTATACTGGTGAACTATTGCATACTTAACTCATTGCTAACAAATTTAACATAGGGAGTATTAAAAGGCTAACAAGAAATAGATGTATAGGAATATTAAAATGATATTAATAAATGATTAATATTATTTTCAGTTTCCTTAGCAAGAATGGGAAACAACTTCAGATGACATGTTTTGGTATTATTCTGACTCATCAGTTATAACAAAGCTTTCACTGAACTTGCTGAAACAGTGATGAATAAATCATGAAGTAAATATAGAAGAGTGTATGTTCATTGGTGGAGGAAAATAGAATTCTTCGGGAATTCAATAATTCAGAGACGTTAACTTCTGATAGAAAATAAAATAAATATAAAAAAAAGTACAGTCTGTATTATGTCCAAAATGAATCTCATTGTTGGATTGCATGCAAACTAATGAAGGTAAGTAGTGTTTTCGTTTAGCTCAAGGTCAGCCCTGACCAGGCAGATAAATGATCAAGAGCATTTCAGCTGTGACCATTTCATTATTTTGTTTTTCAGACATTATTTAGTGCATCCATCCTTTCTGAAAGACAGTAGAGTGTGGATCAAAAATATTTGGCTGCTCTTTCAATTTTCGATGAAATCTTGCTGAAAATTTTTGATGAAAATTTTTGTTGAAATTTTTGATGAAAATGTTTGAAAATGTTTGAGGAAAATGTTTGATGAAAATGTTTGATGAAAATGTTTGATGGAAATGTTTGATGGAAATGTTTGATGGAAATGTTTGATGAAAATGTTTGATGGAATGTTTGATGAAAATTTTTGAAAATTTTTGATTAAATTTTCGATGAAAATTTTGCTGAAAAGTTTTGAAAATTTTTGTTGAAATTTTCGATGAAAATGTTTG
>NC_068987.1:72572099-72603770 GCF_001194135.2 Octopus bimaculoides
ACCCTTCTTTCTTTAACTCATCCATAAAACTCTAGTTAAACATGAGCCAACAAGGGAGCTTTCGTGTGGTTACTTGATCTGTTAGAAATAGTAACTAAATTCTCAATAATAACACCTTGCCATCTTAAAAAAATAAGTCATTAGATAATGAAATCCTAAACACCCTATGTCTGGAAAAAAAAGTAGGGATTGGATTGTCTTTTGATCACAAGGTCTTGTTTGAGCAGAAGTGACCTGGAATTAAACAACAACAACAGTTCTAGTCAAACACAAACCCATATACTGAACATCTGGGATGCTGGTTGTATAATTTGGTCATATCTAGACATGTTATTAGTCCTACATGTTGTAGGTTTATTCAGGTAGGATTGGCTGAAAATACTCAACAATAACTCCAACAAAACTAATTATGACACTGAAAGATCATTTCAATGCTCATATAGACTAACTATATGAATGTGCCAAACCATAATTGGCATAATTATATGAAGTGTACCAGGACATACAATATTTTTTGCTTAATATCAACTAGAACATGATTTATAACAAGCTGATCATCCTAAGATAATATAAACACCTTTAAAATATAACAATATAAATACCAAATATATAAGTTTTCACCTATTAAGCCCATCTTCAAAAATGAAAGAATTTAATATCTATATCCACACTATGTTTTAACTGATGCAATCTTTGACTGTCATTAGGTATCCTGTTCCTAGAATATGAAACATAATGATGGTCAGATGTAGTCTGAAAATTTATAACTTAGATGTTATTAGAACAGAGCAATATTAAATTAGTCTAATGAGAGTACGTTTAACCTAAAATCACCAAAACAGAAATAGTATCGGTCAAGCATAAGTGGTTTTAGTTTCAGAAGTACGTCTTTAACTCATACCAAGTACTTGAACTCAACAGCTCAGGTCACCAGCTTGCTGGATGAAGTGTTTGTAACCTCTAACTCGTCTTTCACTGGGTCCATGGCCAAAATCCTTAACCCTTACAAACCCAGGCCACTTTGCAGCAAAAAAGGACACCATAAAGGTGTAGCTCATTGCTAGAAGCAGAAGATGCATTTATAATTAATAAATGTGTGACTAACTTTAAGTACTGAGTTCAAAACCTGTTGTAGTTATTATGACTTTAGCTAAAGTATGTTGGATTGGAACATACAAATGAGATGAGGACTCAGCAAGCTGCATCACAGGTTATTCATCTATGAGAGCAGTTACACCAAATAACAACTAGAGGATAACCATTTAGTCCTCTTTGTTACAGAAGGACAACCTTTTCCATTGCCAGTAGCATGTTAAAATGCACTCAGTTGACTCTGTAAAGTGGCTGGTGATAGGAAGGATATCCAACTAAAGAAAACATGCCAAATATGGAATGTATGCGCAAGACATGGATTCAGTAAGACACATCACATACTACTTATCTAGGAGGACAGAAACAGTGAATAAGAACTGGTAGTGGGTAGAGAAAAGGCTTTAGTCCTCACTAGAGTGGCTATGCTTCCAGTGAAGACAGCCTTTCTAGAGCTGGTGGAATGACAAATTGTACCTAGTCCACAATTTGTGGAATCACAAATTGCATCCAATGCATACCAAAGATAGCCAGTTTTCTGTTTGTATGCAAAATAATGCAAACTGTAAAGATTTATTCAACTCTTGCCAGCATGGAAAACACACATGAAATGATGATAGTGATGGTGATGGTGGCAATGATGATGATGATGATGATGATGATGGTTGATTTATCTGATTAGGAAAGGTCAGCTAATTGATTCTATTTGTCATATTTTCATTAAAAAAACAAAATAATGGTTACTGATAACTCTATTGACACACATTTTGATGCTTGGTGTAAACTCTTGAGTTATACTATTCCCACACAAAAAAGTCATTACAATGAAAACACTAGGTATATTCAAAGTGTGTGACACAATTGACATGCAAACATAAACACACTTGAACAAATAATCCAAATACACAGACAGACACACACATTACAAACTACACTCCAGGAAGGAAGTCTTATACAATGATATATCTAAATGATGTCAAGTGATAACTGAGAGTCGCCAATGAGGTATCCATTCTTCTCTCATGTCTTTCTTATATCTAAACAACCTTCCTCACACATAAACATACTAAAGAGAAGCCTCTATGCTAGCAATAACAGTCAAATCCATCCAAATCATATCCTACTATCTTAAGGAAATAAATTTTCTTTTCATTTTTAATAAAAAAAGATGGCAATTCCCATGACCCTTTATAGCTGAGGTCCCCAGCATTTTTTTTTTTGCACTACAGACTCATTTTATACCAGACAATTTTTTCATAAACCAAGGGATCCCATGCATAACAAAACAAATAAAGTGCATATATAATGTAATTATTACATATATAATACATGTATATTACACATATAACACATATAATGTTAGAACATCCTACAGACTAGTATTATAGTCAACAGAATAGAAATAAAATTTTAATGGCCCTCGACCTCTTATTACAGGACCTCTAATACTGATAGAAGGGAAGATGGAGACATCCTAAAGCTGGAGACCTGGCCCAAGTACTTGCAACACAGTGGCACCAAATAAAGGCACCAAAGATGCCAGATGATGGTGTTAAATTTGGGCAACAGATTAACTCTACAACTTAAGTAAGACATGACGGGATCAACACAGAATACAAAGAGCCAGAACAAATACTACCAAACATCTGGTTTGACAGTTCTTATAGATCCACCAACCCACCACACTGGATTGGTACATTTTTATCAACCCCAAAAGTACAAAAGCCAATGCTGACCCCAGTGGGATTTGAACTCAGAGCATAGAGATTCAGAACAAATACCTCGAGACATTCTGTCTACCAAATCCACCAACAAGGCTTTGGTCAGCCCAAGGCTATAGTAGAAGACATTTGCCCAAGGTGCTATGCAGTGGGACTGAGCCCAGAACGATGTGATTGGAAAGTAAGTGTCTTACTACACAGCCATGCCAGTATAGAAATTAAAAAAAAGTGTTCCACTTTGTGCTTTATATTATTATTCAAAGAAACCCTTCAAGGAAACAGTTCAAAGAACAAATCTATACACATAACCAAGTATCGCCCACCAAAAGATTAGGTCATTTATTTGACCCTGGCTAACAGGTTAATGTTGGATAATGACTGAGAGAATATGATAGCAAATACAAGCAACCAGAATGGGGTTCCTCAAAAGGATTTTTGGAGTAATGTTACTCAATAGTGCATAGCTCGGAGATCAAGGAGTTTCTCAAGGTTAAGCTGCTACTTTTCTGCATTGAGAGGTCACAACTTCGGTACTATGAACATGTGATTAGAATGCCACAGGAAAGTATCACAAGATGGATTCTTCAAGCTGAGCCAACTGGCAAGAGACATAAGGGTAGACTAAAAATGAGATGGTTGGATAATATCCATAATTTCAGTTGGTTGCACTTGGGAATCCAGCTCGAAAAAGTATTGACAGTCGCTTCGGAAAGGGCCTTATGGAAGGAATGCCTGAGGACTCTAACCTCCATGACCCTCCCAACAATAGTGAGCAGAGAAGAAAGGCAGAAGGATGTAGTGTAAATACAGCTTGGTCATAACTTAGACATCAGTATATACAACTTGATGTAAACACGCATTCATATTTACAAAACAACGTAGAAACATGCTGGGTCAGTCGTTATCTAAAATATATTTACAACCAATATAAAATACTGCGCTTTGCACCAGCAATGGAATGCACATTAACTCATGTCATCTACACCAAGAGACAACAAGCAAATGAGAGAGCCTGTATGTGATTGTTTGAACTGATAGAAATGATGCCCAGACCATCCCTCAAACCAGACTCTGTTGTCTTAAAAAGGTCACACAGAATAATATAGTCCTAGGTTAACTGCATATTATCCTCATTGTTATGTTATCATTTCAATATCTTACTTTTGCCATGCTCACATGGGTTTGAGAAATTCAATGAGACAGATTTTCTATGGCCAGATGGCCTTCTTGTCATCCGCCATCACCTGTTCTGAAGGATGATAATATTTCCACATGCCCAGACATGTTTTCATGGAAGATTGGAAACAATGACAGAGGCACTCATTTACATCTACTGCACACTGTCAAGACAAAGAAACCTCAACATCCTCACACACAAAAATACACACACACACACGCACACACACACACACATTTGCCAGCTTCTTCAGTTTCTGTCTACCAAATTCACTCACAAGGCTTTGGCTAACCTGGCATTATAGTAGAAGACACTTACTCAAGGTGCCATGCTGCAGGACTGAACCGGAACACATATAATTGGGAAGAGAACTTATTAACCAACTAGCCGTGCTTGCACATAGGAAAAAAAAAAGGAATAGTCAAAGCCGGAATGTCTTTGATCACAGGTTTGCTTAACTAAGGCAGGGACTAAACAACAATAATAACAACCAGAAAACAAGTATTCTCAATGAAATATTATTTACAAATAATGATATACAAGTTTATTTAAATACTCAAACCTACCACCACTATGTATGAAATAAACACACATGCACACACATACATTCACTGAGCCAATGAGAGAATCTCTACATGGTTAAGAAATAGCCAAATCTCCTTCATATTACACTCTACCATTAAAGAAAAAAGGAAGTACACATTGGATAAGGCAGTCATTGATATGCTAAAGTAAAGACCTCCTTCGGTCATGAATAACCATAGGATTGCACCTAGAAAATACCTTTCCAAAGCACAAGTCGAGGCAAGGTTGTTTATGGAAGACCAGTAGTTGCCCATGCATACCAGCCTCTCCTTTCCACACAACCAATGTTATTCAAGGGAAAGGCAAAAGCTGATACAGCTTGGCACCAGTGATATCACAACTCATTTCTACAGCTGAGGGAACTGGAACAACATAAAACAAAGTGTCTTGCTCAAGAACACAACACACTGCCTGGTCTGGGAATCGAACTCACTACCTCACAATTGTGAGTCCGATGCTCTAACCACTGAGCCATGGACCTTCACTATTGATCTACTATGTTTGAATAAAAGACAGGATAGTTATGGCTGGAACACCTTTGTACATAAACCATTTGGATCAGGGCTGAGTTGGCGTCTTAATAATAAGTCCCAAAACACATACACACAAAGTAATAGTCAAATTTCAACATTAATGTATCAGCACTAACACTTACTGAACATGGATATTGATAGCTGTCAACACAGTACCTAATTAGATATTGATAGCTTTCACACAACACCTAATTAATCTAGAAGCAAAAACAAAAAAAGAGAGAGAGAGAGAGAAACCTGATTCAGCAAGAAAGCATCTGCATGGTTGAACAACCTGCAGGACATAGCAGACAAACCTTCCTAATAACTCACTCACTGCTAAAAACAGAAGTGAGGTGGAGAAGACGTGTTAGACAATACAGTCAGTCCTGGTAGTCTAAGAAATCTTCCATCAGATTCTGGATGTCATCCAAGTACACTATGTCTCAAGAGAAAGAACTACAAAGACAGAGTGCCTTTGATTATATTGATCTGCTTGATCAAAATGAGACCTAGGGTTAAACAGCAACAACAACTCATAATAATATACCATATTTGATGGTATATAAGACACTTATTTTCTCCCCAAAAATGTCTAAAAGGAAAACCATCCTGGGTCCTATATGTGATTTTGGGTCTCCCATAAGCTTTAATGTACTAAAATCTTTTTTTTCTTACATATATTGCTGCTGAAACTGAGATGTGTCTAATACATTTATGTGGGGTTTTTTATGGGTTTTTTATGCTATTAAGTATAGTAGATAATACAGAGATAAACACTAGACATGCTTGAGCCAACATGGGTCTCTACAGACTTCTTAAGTTCCTAGAAACAGCATCCAAATCTCATTAAAATCACACCCCACTATCTTAGGAAAGGACACATTAGATAATGCAGTGCTGAATTCCCTGCACATAGGAAAATAATAGGCAGTCATGGTTGGAATGCCTTTCATAATAGTACTGTTCAGCCAGAGCTGACCTGGGGTTAAACAATAATAGATATACACTTATTAGAACTTATAATACTCAGGTAAACAAGAAGACATACAAACACAACGAAGAAAGTAAAAATATAAATCTCTTATTCTAGGATCATACATAATACAAACAAAAATATCTGTTGTACACATAAGTGTCTGGAAGTTCATCATATGCGCGCGCGCACGCGTGTGTAAATGTCCCCCACCACCACTTGAGGTCCAGTGTTGGTTTGTTTACATCCCCATAACCCTAGGAATTCAGCAAAAGAAACTGTCAAAATAAGTACCAGACTTAAGAAAATAAATACTGAAGGTGATTTCTTCAGCTAAATCCTTCAAGGTGATGCTCCAGCAGGGCTGAAACAAGTAAATTGTCAAAGATAAAAATATTGAAAAAAAAAAAAAAAGGATGCTAACTATGTTCAGAAAGATAATGACAGAAATATGAAAATACATAATTAACTTGCAACTACTGGATAAAACATTTAACCAGTTAAACTATTACAAAAAAAAATTAAAAAGAAATTTTTTTTAAATTCCAGCTAAACTGACAAATCGCACACAAAAAAGATGGTCCTAGAATGTTCCTTACATCCATTTCAATGAAAGAATTGAAAGAATATATCTAACTAAACCTGCAGAATTTCTTTGTTTTGCCCAGCTAGCCTTGAGAAGAAGAAAGAACACTTCATTGGCATGGCTTCTTCAGTGATATATTTTCTCAAAAACTCTTGTCAAGCAAGAAATAGCACCAGAATGCTTGTTTTGTAATCTTCATAATACAGAGAAATATTTGCACTGAGATATAATTGATACTTGAGACCAGATGAATTCTTAGAAAGTGTTTGTGTGTGTGTGTGTGTATGTGTGTGTGAGTGTGAGTGAATGAGTGACTCACACACACACACACACACACACACACACACACACACACACACACAGAGAGGAAGAGATATCATTCTTAGCAGAATTATCTAGACTGTACCATCTATAATTATGTTGCTTTATTTTCAAAGCAGAAATTTATCTTGAAGTACATTGCTATGTGTGTATTGTTCCTACGTTTTAGCTTTCCATAGTAAAGATAATCAAATGAATTTAAAAACAAACATTTATTTATTTATTTATCTTGTTATTTTTTCTTTTTATTTCTTAATCAGAACATTTACATAACTTCAGTCACTGGTTGGGAGGTAACAAGAGGAGAAACTTTGATGCATTAGATACAAGTCTATCAGAAGGGTTTACACAATTTCCCTCTATCAAGTTTCACAAACAAGGCTCGGGCTGTCTTGAAGCTATGATAGAAGACACTTGCCCATGTAGTGGGATTGAACTGAAAACCACAGTTCAGTTTTTGCTTACATAACTATACCAGTCCACCATTGTTTTAATGCCCACTTTTTCATCCTTGCATGGGTCAGATGGAGTTTAGTGAAGCAAATTTTCTATGACTGGATGTCATGAAAGAGAAGCTTCAGAAAGATTTACTGCAGGAGTGTGCATAAGGTACAAAAGAGTAAACTCAATGCAGTTAAACAGATTTAAAGTTATTAACACCCTAGCAATACCTACAGAGACATACAGCTTACATAAGCAACTGGGAACTGAACAACAATAAGAGACAAGACACCAAAACAAGAAAGATGCTGACCATAGAGAAAATGCACCATTCAAGATCAAGAATTAACAAGCTGTATCTATCAAGAGCTTTTGAAAGATAAGGTCCAGTTCAACTCTAATTAACCTTCAGGATTACAACTACTGGGCAGAAAACATATTCAACAAAAATAAATTACTCGTTCCTGCAAATCGTAAACTATAAGATCTGCTCCATCACAAAAGAAGTTGTGTAATTCTTGAAAGAGTTTGCAGTCCTTGAAACTCCACCACCACTCTATAGTAATAAGCTAGAAAGTCATGGCTTTGAAGTCAGCACATTGACCTCAATGCCACTAAAGTCTCTAACATAGCAAATAGACAAGGAATGTATTAAACAATTAATGAAAGCAGTCAATCAATATATTCATTTACTACATCAATCTTAGTGAAGAGTTGTTGTTTAAACCCAAGACAGTCCTGAAGATTGAGGTCAGACTCTATGATTGAAGACATTCCAGCCTTGACAATCCAGTCTTTTTATACAGACACAGTGTATCTACAATTACATTATTCAATGTCTCTTTTTCAAAACAGATGTAATTAGAAGATTTGATTGTTATTTCTAGCAGGGTGAGTGATGATACAGAGTCCCACATTGGTGCGTAATCCCTTCGTGGTTCAGTAATTATAGGGTGGAGTTCTATGACATTATGACTCAATAGCGAAGGCACATAGTTTAGTGGTTAGGATGTTTGACTCATGATTGTAAGATTGTGGTTTCAATTCCTAGACTAGGCAATACATTGTGTTTTTGAGCAAAATACTTCATTTCTCATTGCTCCAGTGCACACAGCTGGTAAAAATGAGTAATCCTGTGACAGACCGGTGTCACATCCGGGGAGTAATATATATACCAGAGAAACTGGGAAACAAGCCCCTATGCTTCTTACAGAGTAATGTGGACTAATCCATGAATCAATGAAGCAGAGGATTTGAGTTCAAAGCCTACAAGTACTGAGTTGTGTTTATAATCTTCATGTTTGTCTCAGGGAAGCTGACTACAAAAAAAAAAATCCACAGCCATCACTCACTTATGGAAGACCAGCAGTCACCCATGCATACCAGCCTCCTCTCTCCATACCACTGATGTTATCCAAAGGAAAGGCAAAAGCTGATACAGCTTGGCACCAGTTATGTCACAACTCATTTCTACAGCTGGGTGAACTGGAGCAACATGAAATAAAGTGTCTTGCTCAAGAACACAACACAACAGCCCAGTCCAGGAATGAAACTAACTCCCTCATTATTGTGAGCCTAATGCTCTAACCACTGAGCCATGTGCCTTCAAGAGTACAAAACTGAAATAACAAATGTGGTTGATATAAACAACTAAAACTCTCAAAGGTAGTACCCCAGCATGGCCATAAGTTCAGTGACTGAAACCAGTAAACAAATAACTATGTAATTATAGTTAAAAGAAAAATATTTGAAATATTTACACAAACATTCATATTTTGAAAATTAGAAATGACAGAAGATAAAAAGAACAAAAACCAAAAATAAATAAATAAAGTACAAATGAAACAACAAATACTTTGTTCTAAGACAATGACAACAAACTACAATAATCACATAAGTTAATTAGATCTCTTTGAATAATCTCTCACATCACTATCATCACCACCATTTAAATATCTATGCTTTTCCATGCTTGCATGGGTCAGCCAGAATTCATTCAGGCAAATTTCTATTGTCCAGATGCCCTTATTGTCACCAACCCTCACGCAAGGTAATTTTTTCCCCATGGTCACCAGTACTTTCACAGAAGACTGGTATCAGGTATGGTATAGGCCATGTCTGTGCCTATACCATACCTGACATATAGATAGACATCATGTATCTCTCTCTCTTTCGTGTGTGTGTGTGTGTGTGTGTGTTTTACATATATGTCTATGTGTGTAAGAGACAGAAAACTAACAAAGCAATCTATCATATATTTTTCAGGCCTAGTGTATCCCAGGCTACACTATTTTATTGTTTTCAGGCTGACCATTTTCTTTAAGATGGCAGTGATGTTTGAAGGTAATTTGACTATTATTTCTAACAGGTGAAATGACAGCATGGAGGCTCCTTCAGTAAGGTATATAAAATTATGTTATGTGGGACCAAACTTGAAATCATGTGTTCAGAAGTTTGCTTCCCTGACAAATGAATAGGTAAGATGTGGTAGGGTAAACTGTAGAACAAGAGGAAACTGGTGATAGTGTATGCCAGCAATAACTAGTTTATAGGAGGGAGTTCAGTAAGTTCAATTGCTGTGAAAGGTGAAGGATCTAATGTTATAGGCTCTTGACCTTATCTGAGAGAGAGAAGGGGATTGAAGGAATAATTGTAAAGCAAGGTAGAAGGGCTGTGAAAGAGGGATGTAAGGGGAGTTAGCAGTAAGCAAAGGAGGAGGGAACCAAGAGAATGTAGAAGGAGCCAATATCTCAGGGTAAACAGATGAAAGAGAAGAATGGAAAAATGAGTGGGAGACACAAAAATATGAACAAAATATTGGACTAGAAATTTCAAGTTTGTTGATTTTAATTGAATAACAATCTATTTTTATGTTGTAATTAAACAACAGCATTGATGGCTACAGGTTTCCAATGGATGCATCACTTGTTCACTGCACTTATGACAGTAACTGTGGCAGGTAAGTATCAGTAACTCAGTGCAGAACAAATATTGCAAAGGACTTCATTCAAAGAGCATCATTTGCTTTACTTTTTTTGCTGATGTTTACATCCTCTCTGAAAGATAAACACGCTTGCACACACATGTTTTTAAATTCTTTTTAGTTGAATGGAAGGGGCAGTGCCTATGACCCTTTACAGGGCCTATGAGACTGGTGGGAGGGAGAGAGGAAAATATCCTAAAACTGAGGACCCAGTGTGAATGCTTCTAACAGAATGGATCCTATTAAAAGTACTCAAAAGTTTCAGGTGATTGTGGTGTGAAACCAGGTGACGGATTAAAAGTTTTTAGGTTTTTTTACTCGAATCAAGCCTCATATGTCTACAATAAACCTCACGGCTGCATTAGTCACTTTGGTGTGTGTACATGTATATGAGAGAGAGAGGAAGAGAGTAAAAGATCCACTTTTGTGTAGTTTCATGTATTGAATTTTGCTATTTACAAAGTATTAGTTAACCTCAAGTTATAGTAGAAGACTCTTTTCCAAGGTACCATAGTGTGATTGGACCAAACACCATGTGGTTTTGAAGCTAACTTCTTAATGATACAGCCATGTCTATATCCATGGTAGTCGGCTAGTTATTTGATCCACAAAAAAAATGAAAGGCAAGTCAACTCTGGGAGGATTTCAATATAAATGTTGTGTGGCAGTGTTCCACACGTGCGTGCATGCGTGTGTGCGTGTGGTACTGTTTTGTTAAGCATACCTGTTGAGGCAAGTGAAATTGAAATCGATGACAGCACCGCATGACTGGCATCTGTGCTAATGGCGCGCTCAGAGTACCATCCAAGCATGATCATTGCCAGGTCCGCTGACTGGCCCCTATGCCGGTGGCAAGTAAAAAGCACCATTCAAGCGTGATCATTACCAGCGTTGCCTTACTGGCACTTGTGCCAGTGGTACGTGAAAATCGACATTCAAGTGAGGGTGTTGCCAGTGCCGCTGGACTGGCTCCCATGCAGGTGACATGTAAAAACACCATTTAAGTGTGGCCGTTGCCAGTACCGCCTGACTGGCCCTCGTGCTGGTGGCACGTAAAAGCACCCACTACACTCTCAGAGTGGTTGGCGTTAGGAAGGGCATCCAGCTGTAGAAACTCTGCCAGATCACATTAGAGACTGGTTCAGCCATCTGGCTCACCAGTCCTCAGTCAAACCGTCCAACCCATGCCAGCATGGAAAGTGGACGTTAAATGATGATGATGATGATGAATCTCTAATTGACAAGCTGCCATTTAAGAGTGCATACCTAGTCAAGATTCATTTTGGTTGTTCTTGTCGTTTATTTCCAAAACAGCCTTGATCTAACGAATGTTTGCTTAAAGCTATTTCAGCTCTGATCATCCTGTCTTTTATTGTATATCAAGGATTACATTGTCCAATATGCTCTTTCCTTATTCAAGATGGTCAGGTGTAATTCGAGAAAGGTTTGGCTGCTATTTCTAGATGGGTAAGTAACTACATAGAAGTATCTTATTGATTTGTTCATTGCTCATTTATGTCTGTTTTTCGATACTGGCATGGGTTAGACATACTTATTTGAGGCAATATTTTACAGTCTGGAGGCTTTGATCTTACCTGTTTTTCAGGTAAGGGATTTTTATTATTTCACTAAGGTTTGAAAGCACAGAGCTACAGGATGCATTGTTTACAGGGGATGTAAACATGCCATAATTCTTTCCTCAAATGGTCACATGGAAAGCAAAAATTCACACACACACACACACACACACATATATGCACATAACATGGTTAGGAAGCAAACTTCTGACCACATGGTTTTGAGTTTGGTTCCACAGTGCAGCACCTTGAGCAAGTGTTTTCTACTATAGTTTGGGCCAACCAAAACCATGTTAGTGGATTTGGTAGGCAGAAACTGAAAGAAACCTGTCAAGCTGTCCTGTGTGAGTGTGTATCATACACATGCAAATGTCAGTGTGTGTATTTGTGTTTCTTTGTTTTGATAGTGTGTAATAGTTGTAAATAAGTGTCACTGTCATACAAGAGGTATCATTCTTTTATAATCTGCCATGAAAACATGTCTGGCCATGGAGAAATATTACCTTGCTTGGAAACAGGTGTACATTAGCAGCAGGAAGAGCATCCAACTGCAGAGATTCTGTTACAGTGAATACCGTTCAATCCATGCAAACATAGTAAAGTGGATGTTAAAATGATAATGGTGATATACATAAGATAGGCTTCCATACAGTTTCTTTCTACCTATTTCAGTCACAAGGCATTGGTGGACCCAAGACACCTGCTAAAGTGTCAGACTGAGCTCAAAACCATGTTTATGAAGTGAACTCTTAACCATACAGTTATACCAACACCCGTTCATATATTGGTTTTAAATTCTAGCACAAAGCCAGCAATTTTGAGGGAAGAGTTAAGTTGATAACAATGACCCCCAGTGTTCATTCAACTGGTACTTATTTTGTCAACCCCAAAAGGATGAAAGTCGACTGTGGCAAAATTTGAACTCAGAACATAAAGACGGATAAAATGCCACTTAGCATTTGGCCCAGTGAGCTAATGTTTTGGCCAGCTCACTGCCTTCACGCATTCATATATCAATTATAGTCATACTCCTTTATGTTGTCTATAAAGAAGTGGATGAGACAGAAAAATTTTAAAGTATTGTCAGAGACATAACAAATGGTCAAACTCCAATTTGTGGTTAGGAATTGATTTAGTATATCATATCTTCTGATATGTTGAGTATAAACACAAACACATAATCTGATTACATCCTACTGTGACATCTACTTGCATTCTCTTGCATAAGAAAATGAATTATTTAATTTTTGAACAGTTCTGTTTTCATGCTCCAGTAAACTTATATATGTCCTTATAGATTCATTCATCACTATTTCAACAAGTATAGTGAAGGATATGGTTTTCTATTGAGGTTAGGACAAACAAGTTCAGAATTACTTACTGATAGAATGAAAATAATATTGGTTTCAAATTTTGGCACAATTTGGGGGTGGGGTAAGTCGATTACATCTACTGGTACTTATTTTATTGACCCCCAAAAGACGAATGACAAAGTTGATCTCAGTGGAATTTGAACTCAGAAGATAAAGATGGATGAAATGCTGCTAACTATTGAATATTAACTGATGGCAACAGCTATTTTCCATCTCTTTGATACCACACAATTGGCTAGGAATTGATTTAGTATTTAGTACATCACATCTTCTGATATGTTGTGTATAAACACATACAAATAACATTCCACTGAGACATCAACTTACATTCTCTTGTCTAGAAAACTAATGAATTATTTAATTTTTGGACAGTTCTATTTTCATACACTAATAATCTTGTATATTAAATTAAAATGCTGAAAGTTACAACAAATAGGGTTCACATAATCTGTGGTGATTTTTCATGGCAACCCAACATAATGAAATTCCATTACAAAGACTAAAATTCCTTTTTAGAGCTAGAAAATACTAATCAATTTCTGTTCTCTCTACAAACCTTAAGACCCACAACAGAGTATTGCTCCCACATCTGGGCATGATACTTCTGCTACAAATATAGAGATCCTAAACTACATCTAAAAGAAGGCCATCTGATTGATTGGCAGAAACTCATTCATCAATATGCTACAAGATAGGTGAAGGACTTGCAGCCTTCCAAAAGAAGTACATCATTTGAGAGAAAATCATTATTCCAGAGCATATTTTTGTTAATTTTAATTATATTCTAAAGTCAATCTTTTCAACGAAATTATAAATTTTAGAAACACCTATTTATATTTCTTTATGCACCTTGTAATTAATTACTGAAGGTAATTACAATTGTTTGAAATGTAGGAATCTGAAGAAATTCTTGGAAACAAAATGTTACAGAGGGCTTAGTCTGAAACTCAAACCTTTTCTACATTCTGTTACAGATTTTATAACTGGTTATATTTTTTAAATAAGGTTTGGCAGAATGAAGCATGATTTAAAATTAGGCCTTATTAGATGACGGTAAACTTCACTATGGGCTTCAAACATAAAAAGGTACCTCATCTCTGTACAATAAACTCTGGCCCACAGATGAACTGCCTCATCTCTCTCTGTTTAATTTCCAATACTCCCATGAATATAAAATAAAGTACTTATTCTAGCATACAATAGATAGCATTTTATCAATTTCAGTTTAATGAAATATGAAAGTCATACAATTGAACTAATCTGTTGCTTAAATAAAGATATTTATTTATACAGAGACATAGGTGATAAATAACATCCTAGACAGACCTATAAAACAGCATGAGACACACATGAATAGCAGTATTAAAATCTTTCATTCGCCAAATACCAACTACAGAATGAAGGCTGTAGTAGCTTTGATAGCAGTAACTCTGCGTGATTTCACAGCAACTGGCTGACACGAGTAAAAGAGAATGCCAATGAACCCAGAAAGAATGACAGGTTAAGCCAATTTCATAATATGATTTGAATGGTGCATGCATAAACTACACACATGCATGAACTATCAAATAAAGTGCTGATAATCCAGTCTGAGATCAATGATTTAATCACAAGCTACTTTTGAAATAATAACAAAACAAATCTCATAGTCTTGTTGTAAAATTCCTTCTAACCATCTAAGACAACCATTTAGACTAGATGCTTGTAAAAGGATGAATTTAATAATAAAATACACTTGCAAGCTAGTTATATTATAGTCTGTAATCAGAACCAAACATCATAAGATGAATAGCAACTACGGTTTTGAAATAGCTTCCTGTTGTCATTTCTAGGTCTAAAAGAACACAACAATACTGTATTGTCTTTAATTTAGGCACCGAATCCTGTATTTAATCTGGCAGAAGAACAATTTAAAATCAGTGTAAAAAACCAAAAATCTAGTAGTGTAGCAAGCACTAAGTCACATAACATGTTTTCAATAAAACATTCAGTGAGATTTCTTTATTATTAATAATGAACAATTCCTCCTTGGAGACTCACTGATAAAAGATAAATACAGAAACACCAATGGATGAAGATGCAGGAGTGTCATCAATTCAGGCTCTACATCTCACAGAAATGTAAAGTCTATGGGAGAGTCATGGCAAAATAATGATGATGATGATGATGATGGAAGGCGGGGGTAGACAACAGAAGCCTCTAATTCTCCATCCTGCTTAAATGTCTGATTAAATAAAAACTACAGTTGAATGATTCCTCAAGTTATAACATCTTTAATCAATTCTGAATTGTAGTTAGAGCAGAAACATCTGCTCCAAGAACACAAAAATATCCTAGCCAGAATAAAAAATAAATAAATAAACATAATATTCATATTGTTTGGTGACTCAACAATAGCTGAACAGGATTTTTGTGAATGGGGAGTATATATGCAATAAGAGTAGCAGAGCTTCCCTTGTCTCTTTCTTTCCTTCTTTTTTTTTTTTTTTCTGAGTCCAAAAGAAGACGGTGGGTGGTGCCCATGATCTTTTAATGACCTAATAGACTGGGAGATTGGATTACTTGAGAGAAGTGAATGCAATTAACAGCTAATTTGAACTACTGCATACTAGTAGATGGAAGCAGGAAATATCACTGGAATTAGATTTTATTTTGTGGGTATTAAATCTGAATGGTTTTTGGATTGCAACATTACACAGAATTCTCCAAGAATAAACTTGAAGTGGTTTTCTGTTGCTGTCACCAAATCCATTACAGGATTTACACACAACCTATCAAGCTAAACTAAACATTCATAATTATAGGGTGCTCCTACTCTTTACAGCAGTGAGCTGTACCCATTTAAGAGACAACTTTATTGCTACTGGATGTAATGAGCCTCTTCTTCTGCTGACTTGCATCAGATAGTGACAAATGTGCCACATATCCTGTTAGTGTGCCATTTTCACATCAGTATGGCTTTCAAAGCTAATAATTTCTGGAGTCACTTCAACTCACAAGAATACTCTGGTTGTTGGAGTTTGCACGATCTACCTTTAATGTACAAGTAGCATTAAGAAGATACTCTCTGGTTTGAAGAAGACAAGAAGACACTAAGAGTTGATTACATTGACCCAAGTACTTGATTGTTAGTTTATTTAAAATAGCAAACCTGTTAGAGTTAAATGTCACTGATGATACAATTTTACCTATCAAACATAGCCTTGCCATCACCTGTGCTGGCTTGCTTCAGTAGATTCCGTTGAACCTTGTAGTGTGTGACCGACTGAAGTACTTGGTGCTGCATTGATATTTTTTTCCTTTCTACCCACCTTTTTTTGTTTTTGTTTTTCTTTTGTAAAATATATTCCTTTTCATATTCTGAATAAAATGTACTCTAAACCAATAAATATACTAATAATACCTTTAGGCAATAAAAGTGACTTCTATGTATTCATTAAACCTAAGTGTCCAATATACTAACAACTTTAGCCAACAAAGAGATTATGTGGTTACTAAAGTCACTAGTTCAACATACTAACACATTTAGCCAATAAAGAGGTTTCTCTGTGGTCACTCAACTTGTTACAGACAGTGACCAAATGTTCCTCAAATCACACCTCACCATCTTAAAAAAAGCCAAAAAACAAAGGTTGGCATCAGGAAGAACATTTGACCATAAAATACTACTTCAATAAGTCTCATCCAACCCATGCCAACATGGAAATGTAGACATGAAATCAATAATGATGATATATGTTGATGCATGATGTGCATTTATAATTACAAGCAACAAAATCTTGGGAAAAAAATATCTCTGATGTACACTATACAATGACTTTTTCTTAGTATCATGATATAAGGGAAAAACAGGTGTTCAGTCAGAGTCCTTTGTTTTTTTTTTTATTAGTGTATTAAATACATTGAAAAGATACAACACATCCTAAATGATAGTAAAAGCAATTTGAAAGTGACCATTGCATTTTACTGGTGTAGGCTGTAAAAATGCACCACATTGTGGAAATCACCTGATCACTTGTCTTGTTTCATAAAAAACAGTCTATATTCAATACAAATAAATGTTATACATAAATTGTTCATCTTTTTAAGGTTGGTGCTTGTAATGAAAATTTAGACAAGGAATTCATGAGATATAAATTGTAGATACATAGTAGGTTATCATGATATGTAGGATGTTTAACTATAGTAGTTTCTAAGTAATGTTTGTCCTGGCTATGACATTAAACTGCATCTCATAATGGGGCCCTAGTTGAGGCCAAGATTTTGAAGAGTGTGGAACCACTTCTTAGCAACTATTGTTCCTAAGTCTACTCTGACCTGGAGTAGTATCACCTGTCAGGGTTCCAACTATGAGTTAATTAGCATATTATGGAAGAAGCTCCAAGCATGAACCCTCACTGCCTTGTGGGTGCCTTGGGAAAGGAAACGGTTAAGGGAATCAATCTTGACAGCATGTCAAGGAGTGAAGTCTTTCAGATGGTCTGGTGCCCTCTTTGACACCCTTCTGGTGGGCAACTCCAGAGTAGAAGGAGCTCTCCAGTCCTGTAAGACAATTTACTAAAGAAAAGGCTATTCCAATTTAAAACCTATAGCTTACTGGTTACTGCAGCTGCCTTAGACCACTGAACCACACTGGTTAGACCTCTAAGTCTAAAGAATGAGATCAGATTGCATGGACTGAATCTTCTTTTAAAACTATTAGGTGCAAGCAGAAAAAAACAGCCTTGCAACATCAAAGATAGGTTTACATAGTCACTTGAGGGCATGCCACTCTTCCTCGTGATCTTCAGACATGAAGCAAAACTGCCATCATACATACATATGTACCTACGTATATATGTATGTATAAGATTCAATTGAATCAGGTACTTAAATTGAGGCACCTTGTTAGATTGGAATAATATACATACACAATATTATGTAAATATCAAACTTGGTACAGAAGTACCAACTGAATGATATTCATGCAGTTTATGTAGACAATTAGACTCAGCTGAATAAAGAGATCTGCTCTTGAGTTATTCAGACATACACATGATATTAAATATACAGTCCATAATATTTACAAAGGGCAGATTCCAAGACAGGTGAATAAAATATGAATGAGTAACAGTAGAGGTACAGGTGTCAATCCATGTAATGTTTTCATTAATCAATTAAACAGTTTCTTTATAATGATGTAATGTTTTCATTAATTAATTAAAGGAGTTGTTAGAAACAGCCATAATGGATTGATACCTGTACCTCTACTGTTATTCATTCATATATATATATATATATATATATATATATATATATATATATATATATATATATTTCTATATATCTTACAAGTTATCATGAAATATATTACAAATATCTGAAATGTCTATTACAGATATACACTAAAGTACTCTGATACAACTCTACTTCTTACTCATATTAAGATCAGCAAGAACATTTATGTAGTTATTTGACCAGCTAGAAGCAACAGTAAAATTCCTTCAAATGATATCCTACTGCTTCAAGAAAAATAAGAAGGACACATTGAATTGCGTAGGTCAAGCTACATTATTCCTGAAAACAAAATGGGATTGTCACATTGAAAGTCTTTGATCAAGTTACTAAAGCTAGTTGCAAGATTACCAAGTAGATAAGGTATTGAATATTGGTTATGGCTACTACAGTAACAATACAGTGCGGGTTATCAGTAAATTAATGTATGCATACAGCTTTCGCTCGTTTCAGTCATTAGACTGTGGTCATACTGGGGCACTGTCTTGAAGAATTTTGAGTCAAATGAATCAACCCCAGTACATATTTTTGTTAAACCCAATACTTATTCTATCAGTCTGTTTTGCTAAACTGCTAAGTTACGGAGATGTAAACACACCAACACCGATTGTCAAGTATTGACAAACACAGATACACACATACATGTATATATACATGATGGTCTTCTTTCAGTTTCCATCTTCCAAATCTATTCACAAGGCTTTGGTCGCCCGAGGCTATAGCAGAGGACTCTTGCCCAAAGTGTCATGCAGAGGGACTGAACCCAGAACCGTGTAGTTGAGAAGCAAGCTTCTAACCATGCAGCCACACCTACATCTAAAAATATGGAACGCTTCATGAATTTGCACGTCATTCTGGCACAGAGGTCATGCTAATCTTCTCTGTATTGTTCCAGTTTTAGTATATGTACTGCCGAAGCATAAAATTAATGTCATTGTGAAATTAGAGTAAATGGTCCTTTTAGGCAGTGTGGAGTGAAGACTGAATCAGCTATTAACTGGTACTTGATTATATCAAAATGAAAGATAAAATTGATCTCAGTGTGATTTGCACTCAGAATATAGACAGTCAGTATTTATTTCAGCTCTTTACATTCTGAGTTAAAATCAAGTTGAGGTCGACTTTACCTTTCATTGTTCTACAGGTTGATGAAAGAAAGTACAAGTGAAGAACTATGTTCAATAAAATTGAATGTTTCTTTCCCATTCCTTCAGTGTCCGCTCTTGTGCCTGTGTTAGAAATTATTATTACTTAATAGACTGTCATATGTGCAATGAACAGTAAAATACAAAATAATGACTTTATTCTTTTATTTGTTTTTTAGTCATATGACTGTGGCCATGCAGGAGAATTGACTTGCATATTTATTCTTAACACATTCCAGCAGATTCATCATCATCATCATCACTGTTGAATGTCTGCTTTTCATGCTGGCATGCATTGGATGATTTGACAGGAGCTGGCCAGCCAGAGAGCTGTCTAGGCTTCAATTGTCTGTTTTGACTTGGTTTCTATGGCTGGATGCCTTCCCTAATGCCAACCACTGGCACGGATGGTTTTTATGTGTTACTGACATAGTTACATTTTATGTGGCACCACCATGAATGCATTTTATATGGCACTAGTACCTGCAAGGCAAAGATCTCTCAGCTGGGAGAGGGAGTGAGGACATGGCCATATAAGAACATACCTGTCCAATGTGATATGCTAATCACTGCTGTGTTCATCACAGGAAAACAGTTTCTCCTTTATGATGAATATGCACAGGTTCATAACACACTTTATTCATTAGTATATGAGATTTTGGAACAACTGGTGTTTCAATACCTTTGTGCTTCGTCAGCCAGAAGCACCCCCAGACCAATGAATTGAACAAGAGCCTATGGCCTTGTTTATAATTTCAGTGCGCAGACTATTTGCTAATCCATGTCGGCATTGTTATATGTATGGTGAATAGCATTGATCTCTTTTTCCTAAACAGTTAATGTTAAGTAACCTTCAGTTACTTATTAAAATACAAATATGTATCTTGATGTAAACTCATTTGTCTAATGGTACATGATAAATAGTAAGACAATAATTATGACAGTACCAGTATGAATCATCATCATCATCATCATCATTTAACATCCACTTTCCATGCTAGCATGGGTTGGACGGTTTGAAGGCTCCAATCTGATCTGGCAAGGTTTCTACAGCTGGATGCCCTTCCTAACGCCAACCACTCCAAGAATATGGTGCTTTTTACATGCCACCGGCATGGGACCAATCATCTATTTCTTTCCCTTGCCTTTCCTCATTTTGTCCCCTTCAAACACCAGAACCTACATTAATCCTTTGATACCAACCCACGAGAAATCATCCCTCTATACTATTATACAAAGTCATATTTTAATTAAAACCTTCAACCATGCTTTTATGTAAGGTGCTTTTGTTATGTTATGATACAAACACCATTTTGATAATGAAAGTTCTTAATAATTTCCAAAATTAATTGAAAGGGTATGTGCCCCACCCTTCTTTGAATTACAATATAAAGAAGAGAAAAATGTTGCAAATATATATATAAAACAAGCATAGTGGTATCTAGATTCATCTTTATAATGCAACCCGAGGAAGGTTTGTATGTTGATTATAATTTCTAATACACCAGAAAATCGTGACACATAGAGCTCAATGGGTATAGTGTGTAGTCTAAGAGAACAACCCTGGTTTCCTAACTTCTGTTCCCTTAAAGCTACACTAAAATGAGCTTAGGGAGTAAAACCTGAAGAATCGGGAGATAGGATCGTTAAGGCAGTTGGTACTATTTCCAGCCAGTAACAATGGTGGTGCCAAACTGCATTAGCACTTGTGCTTAGACTATAACAGCGTTGTTGTTGTTTACTGCCATGTTGGCTCTGATCGAGCAAACCCACGATCAAACTCGTTCTAGTCATGACTATCAAATTTTATTTTCTGGAATAGTGTACTTCGGGCTGCCTTATCTGACGGGCACTTTATTAAAACAGTAGGATAAGGGATTTTGTGCTGCTATTTCTTCTTGGCGCTGCTATACCAGGGTTGGGAGAAAATGTGGGATGAGTAGAAGCCTAATGGATACTATAACATAAATCTCTTCATAATTTGTAGCGTGATACAGACAGATGCCAGATAAGTAACAGTACACTGCCAAGAAAAAACAACAAAAAAACGGCAGAGTAAGACAAAAAAATCTATAAGCTATGCAACGAAAATATCTATAAGCTATGGCATAAAAATAAATAAATATGGGTAGCACAAAAATAATTTATATATATATATATATATATATTTCCGCTTCAAAAATGCTAATAAAATAAAATAATTAACATTATCCTAAGGTATTTTTAGCAACTTTTATAGCAGGAGTTATTTCTCTTGACTTCCGCCACCTCATCACCCAATGATGAGATGCAATGTTATGTTTGATGAGACAGATGTTTTCTTTTATGGAGTCTAGTTTTTACACGCAAAATCGAGCGATGAAACGTTAAAAATTATAGAGAAATAATTAGATCAATTATCAGAATAATATTACTCAAAGTAGCAGGTGTGTGTGTGTGGGGGGGCATATAAAGTGTACGTAAAAGAATAACAGTATTAGAACGTTAACATCATCATCATCATCAGTTTTAGATTCATCTTGCTATGAGTCAATGGGTTGGACATGTTTGCACTACAACATCCGTTCCGCATGCAATGAACCCACTCCAGCTATCCGTTAAATAACACACACAGAAGAGAGAGAAAAAGGGAGAGATAGAGAAAGAGACGAAGTAAGTGCTCAGCATAAGTGGACTTTGATTAGTCTTTTTACGTAGCAACAGAACTGGTTGCTCTAAAAACCCTTTCGTTGTCAGGTATGCGGGGCCAGTACAATATGCATGACAGTAAGCCAAACAAGACAATCTCTATATAGTTGCTCGACTTGCAAGAAATACCAGTCAAATATCCCTCAAATTTCACCGTCACCTTGCAAAGGGAGAGCACATTGCATAATGTAGTCCTACATACACAATCCCACGAGGTGATGATGATCATGGCTGAAACATCCATCTACTGATTTAGGGTTGATCTGGTGTTAAACATTAACAGGACTGAAGCGGCCGAAAGTGAATTGGTCGTGGTTTAGTACTGATGTTGCATGTTTACAAAGTCAATGGTAGAATTATATAAAAATATGTCAAGTAAACTCGTAAAATTAATAACTTCTTACATTCAACAAGCCTAGCATTTTAGAAGTCGATAGCAAAAGGGGGGGGGCGGTCGCAATGCCAACCATTTAATCAATTGCTCGGATCACAGAGACTTATAGTGACTCAATTTTGTGAATATTTCGCAACCGCGTCTCTATAAGCATCCACAAGGCATAATATCGGTTATTTGTGAGTGAATGAAACTTAATAAATCCAATACGTTGGTTAACATGTGTAAGCCGTTCAAACAACACAACTGTTGTTTCACACCAGAACATATTAACATGTTTTACGGAAAGAGAAAGAGATAGAGGGGCGGAGTAACGATGAAAAACAATGACTGTTGTTGTTTACGTGAACAATGTCAAAATCACTACCGCCCTCCAACAGAAACCAAACACCTTTATATTCCGCTTGCTTTCTTCACGCTTTTCTAACCGATACATAAACGCACGAACAGATGCTAAGATGCACGATAAAAAAGGGTTTCCAATAAATATATTAAAGCTTCCAGTAACAAATTTAAAGTAAATAGATAAAAATCAACTTACCATATTTTACATTGTTCCACATAGACATGAGTTTTGATTTGACTTTTTCAAGGTTTTCCCCTTCAGATTGGCCATTACTAGGCGAGGGGTCTATTGAAGTACTTGCAAATTCACTAACTGACATAGAACGTCGGGCAGGTACACTACTGGCACGGTGGCTGCTCCCACTACTTGTAGGTATCTTACTACGACTCGGTCGGTCAGCTGTATAGTAGACATGTTCTTTGGAAGAAGGGCGGTTGGGTTTTTCTTCCACACAGAACACCTCTTCACTGGAACCTTTCATTTTTTTGTCATGGCTTTTGACTTTTCCTCTATTGTGACTGCTGGATTTACTTGAATAACTTCCATAATCGCTCGTGTTACCGGCGCTACCATAGCCACTATCTTTACTAAAACTACTGTAGTTACCTTTGTAATCAGTATACGCGGTGTTACTACCAAGAGTGTGGCTGTAGTTTGTGTGTTTTCTATTGCTACTAGTGTCAGTATTTCTAAGAATAGGACTAGTGTTGTAACCACTTCGAATATCAGCAGCGATATCGTGGCCGACTCTGTGCTTACTTGAAATCCTATATGTAGGTTGAGAATCCCTTAATTGAACAAGTTTTTGGTTCGTTTTATAAAAGTTTTGAATAAAACTATTATCAATGTTACTTAAGTTATGTTTATCGCTTGAGGAAGATCTGTGTTTCGTCTCCCCAGACGGTTTAGGAAGCCCGTCTCCGGCAACATTACTGAATGATGTGGTCCCACGAGTATAGGAAGTTAAATCATTCGGAGGTTTTTGATCCGACGGTAAATAAGATCTGTGTTTATCAGCTTCCACAATATTTTTGTAGTTGGTGATTTTGCTACTTGTAACGGTAGCATTAACCGTAGTGTTAGCTGTAGTTGTTGTTGATGATGATGATGTGACATTACAAGATTGCTTATTGGAACGGGCTCGGGCTGCAGCTGATGACCTGGTTGGAGGGAGCACGATATCATCTTTCCTTCTGGTATCCAGATATGGTGATGCTGGCGTAGCACGGGCCGGGCTGCCTGGTCCACTAGATGATGGAGATGGACATGAAATTGAACGTTCGGTGACAAAAGGGGCTGGACTGGGGAAGACCGGTGCAGACTTAACATTGCCACTACCTCCATCCACTTTTTTCCTTGTACTTCGAACATGAGAATCAATGACTATGGGAGATGGAGGCAGAATTTTCTTGTGACTTCCTTTAGCAATATCGCTTGCGCTGCCAGGAGGACTGCTCGAGACAGCTGTATTATGACGAGAAGGGGATGATGAAGACGATCGACTACTTTGTCCACTGTTCGATCGGTGACGATGAGGGCGGTGTTGGTGGGGTGAGGATGGAACTGATGGAAGAATGCGTTTAGTCGAAGAAGGGGTATGCCTCGGGGAAACCTCCACAGATGACGTCGGAGAATCAAACGACAGTGGATTTCGAACCAGTTCGGGTATTTCATCCGTGTCGGTCACTCCAGTGCCATGATAGGCTTTACCTTGTTGGCAATGATGAGACGACATTCGACTAATATATTTTTTACTCTGTGCAGGGCAGCTGGAAACATAGTCAAGAGTAGACGCATCCGTCGCTTCCTTGGGAACAGGTGACGAAGAGTGGTGATGCTGATGATGTTGGGAACGATGACGGGGGATGTGATTATGTAGTGAGACATCTTGCTCAGGCGCTGGTGTTTGCATCTGTTTCTTTTTCTTCTTCTGCAGCTGTTGCGGTAGTTCTCGATGCTGATCTGTATTGTAAACGCCGCAATCAGCACCTTCTTTAATAGCCTTCTGCCTCGTTGATGTAGGTGAAGGTAAAGGCGAAGACGACAAATGTCTTAGGGGCGAACAGGGTCCAGACGTCCCGAGTCCAGTATTACCAGCAGTGTAGATAGTTGCAGTAGTGTTACGAACTACAACCGTAGTGCCAGTGGCGGCTGTTAGTGTTCTTGCTGCGGTTCGGGAAGAGGATAAAGCAGCATTGTTATCTGTCATTGTCCCAGCAATGATTCAACCATGGCGCCGCAGTACGTAAGACTTCTTCTTTGTAATTCAACTACAATGCTTATGCTTCCTCTGCTTCTTCTTCCTCTGTTGTAGTCTTAATAAGAAGCAGAACGTGGATACTTCCTTTGTAAAATAAACATTAGTTGCAATTTATCAGAGCGGTTGTAAAGAAGAAACCACTCTATGACATACACACATACGAGAAAGGGCAACTAGCACCGCTCGTAGTGTTAAAGCACGAACACTATTTCTGATTTGACACACACGCACGCACTCACTCACACTATCAATCACAAAGAGAAAGCAGACGGTGGTTTTTCTAATAAAGTGGATTGGAAAGGCGAAACGAAACAGATATAAATATGCATTTACATGATTAACTATACATATATATTTATGTATATAAATTTATTTGTATAAAGAACAGTCGATACATTGTCGGATA
The DNA here is from genome assembly GCF_001194135.2 of Octopus bimaculoides. Taxonomy (NCBI): domain Eukaryota; kingdom Metazoa; phylum Mollusca; class Cephalopoda; order Octopoda; family Octopodidae; genus Octopus; species Octopus bimaculoides. The sequence goes on from NC_068987.1 coordinate 72,597,954, forward strand.
CTTTATTCTTCCTATTTTCCATTCCAGTTTTGTTTATTAAAGTAGATTCCAAAATTACGAAACGGAACTATTTGTTTCCTCTACATAAATACGCACATACACAATCACAAATAGTTATCACTTAATTGTATTTATATATTTATGCCGAGTTAAAAGTCTTTTAGACTACACCTATGTTTTTTTCAAGTATGCACAACAATATGAAGGTGTAGCTATATTTCCATTTTTTTTTAAATCTTCGTGAGAAATATTTGTTTTTTATTTACATTTTCCTTTTGCTGTTCTAGGTTCTATAACATAAATACAAAATATACAAACGAAAAGAAATATAAATACGAGAACAGCTACGCACACACACATATACGAATTTGAGAGCGTGCATAAACATTAATTTAATATATTTAAATATTATAAATAAAAATATACGTGTGTGTTTGTGTGTGCGTGCGTGTGTGATACTTGTGGAATTAACTGAAACAGTAATACTGTGAGGCAGATATTGTTTCTACGGTAGGATCTTATCTGATCAGGACAGCTTGTGACAATCACGAGATGTAGTCCTTCTGTTCAAAACAAATTGTCAACAAACAAGGAGGTATAACTAAATAATAAGAAATCTTCTGCTTTGCGAAAATAATGGCATTTTAGTTTGTTATGAAACCATACATTGACAAAATGTTAACAAGTGGTTAAAAACCCTTCAAACATAACTGAATTTCTGAATAATAATAACAATAATAATAATGATAATAATGATGATTTCTTTATTAACCATAACGGCCGTTGTAATTATCTTGAAAAATAGAAAGTATTGTCGTAAAAATCAATAAAAGCTATTTGAATCTTCGACTAAAAAACAAAACCATCACAACAGATAAAATGTATTCTATATCATTATTATCAATTCCATTCATATCTAGAATGTATTATAAGAATTGATTCTTGTACTTGAGTGGTATTTTATTTTATCAACCCCGCCCCAAAAGGATGAAAGGCAAAATTGAATTCGACAGGATTTCAAGTCACATGTTTGAGAGTACAAGTTTAATTTAATAGCAGTTTATTGGATTTTTCTATTTATTCATCCAGTTAGTTTTGATGTATAGAGAATGAAGGTGGAAATGTAAAATACTTAGACGTGTGAATCGATAACTGACGTTAGCGTTAATGAATGACAGAAGTAGTAAAGCGTCAGACGAAATGCATTGTAGTATTTAGTTACATCCCTTTATGCTCTGAGTTCATACCCCGTCAATGGCCAATTTGTCATTCATCCCTCCAAGGTCGCCATAAATAAGTAACATTTGTAAACTGTGTCGATTCAATCGATAACACTTTCCTTCGCTTATCGTACCTTTTTAAAAAAAAAAGTAATTAGTAAAACAAAACAAAATCAGGCGTTACAAGATAGGGAGTTGTTTAACTCCAAGTCTTGATCCAATACATAATACGATCGAAAATATTCAAATTGTGACCATCCGTCTTTTGTTTATTTATTTATTTGACAGTGAATTTACAACTTTCTTTTTAAGATAACGTTGCGTGATTTGGGAAGATTTCAACTGTTATTTCTAGCAGATCGAGTGATACTACCCCACATGTTTTTTCTTGAGGCCGAAGTCAGCTCTGACCGAGCAGACAATTGATCAAATGAGTTCCAGCTGCGACTATTTCGGTGTTTTGTAGTTGTTTTTATATTTTAGGACCACTTTGACCAACATTTCCCCTCTTTTTCCAGGCGTTAGGATATGATTTGAGAGAATTTAGCCACCACTTCTAGCAGGTCAAGCGATTGTGTAGAGGCTTACCCGCGGGCTAGAAAAGTAGAGATTTAAAAAATAAATATAAGGCACAGCACTAAATTCCTTGTATTAAATTTCATTCCTTTGTATTTCAAGTTCAAATCTCTCTGGGGCCAGCTTTGCCTTTCTTCCCTCAGGATTGATAGAATAACTGAATAATTGATTCAATCGATAATATTTTGTCTTATTAAAAAGATGACTGAGTAACCAATCATTAATCAATATTAAATTTATTGATCCATTCATTTAAATGTTCAAAAGAGAAGTTGATTTTTTTTTTCTAGCTCAGTGACAACCTTGATTAAGCTTGTACTGTGTAACTAACTCATTTCTTTTTTTAACGATAATGTATCTACATATATAACATATATGCATATGATACATATATAATTCAAAACCACATTAAATACAAATCCAAGACCGAAGGAAACACAAACATGAGTGAAGAAAGAAAAAAGGAAAAAAAGTAGGAAAAAGAAGAATGAAAGAAAAGAAAGAAAAAAGCATCAATTCAACTCAAGCACTTCAATTGGTCACACATCACAAGTTTCAATGAAACCTACTGCAGCAAGCCAACATGCTCATGGCATTACTGCAGGAAATGGCTAGGGTTAGGTGTTGAAACAGCAAGGTAACCGCATGGGCATCACCTGACACCTCAGTAAGGCGATGACAAGAACATTGCCATTAGCAGCCCAGCCCTTCCAAACATCTCACACTTCACAGGTTGGAAGAAATAGTTCACTGACAAGTCCCGATACTTAAGGTTTTTGTTCCATTCAGCTATGGAAGAAGTAACTCTCCCATTTAATGCAGCATTGTGGGAGGGAGCAAAAGAGTCACAGATTGTGACATTCCAGATGAGGCACCTACCTCTTACCCAGAGACAAAGGGTAAGACCATCTGGTCTCTTCACATCACTTCTGGATAATCCTGCTGACTCCAGAACTGAGGAAGTATTAACCCAAGCCAGAAAAACAAATGTTTCTACTATTACATTATCCAATTCCTGATTTTTTTTTTCGAGACAGTTAGGTGTGATTTGAGGGAGATATAGCTACTATTTCTTGCAGGTACTAATAACTTCTTAGTGCCCCCTTTGTTAACTCATAACAGATGAGTAGACTGTATATCATCATAATCATCAACAACATTATCATTATCATTTAACATCCACTTTTCCATGCTTGCATGACTTGAAAAGAATTTGCTGAGGCTGATTTTCTATAGCTGGATGTGACAAACCCTCACCTGTTTCCAAGCAAGGTAATATTTCCTCATACCTAGAAAAGTTTTTCACAAAAGACTAGAAATGAACAACCTTGCTTGTATGATGATGATGATGATGAGTTACCACCATGTCATAACCCTCCTGCTTGCCAGCTCTTGTTAAACCATCCACCTTATGTCAGCATGGAGAATGGATGTAAAATGATTGAGGAAGATGATAATGTAATATCTCAACAAAGGTACACACACATACAAGCATACATATACAGTAATCTATACCCCTGGTTTCTTTCAGTTTACATCTACCAAATCCATAAGGGTTTGGTCAGCATAGAGCTACAGCAGAAAACACTTGCCAAAGGTACCAAACAGTGGGACTGAACCCAAGACCACATAATTGGAAAGCAAGATTCTTAACCACACAGACACATCTGAGCCTATATAAATTAAATATAAAACGAGCTAAGGGAAATAACTCAAATGATCCAATGGCATGACTGCATAAATGAGTAAATGTGTAATACAAATAATATATGAGTATATGCATATATATGTACATGTATGTACATATCTGGGTACATGACGTTGCAAAAAAACATGGACAAAATGATAAACAAGGTACAAAAAACACGCAGGCCACATAGAGAACATATCCTTCATCAGCTGCCACCATTAAAACACTGGCGTTTCAAAGAGTGCGTACAGAAACAAAAAATTTTAATATATTGAAATACCTGTAGTCAGGGATGGAAATGGATATTAGGAATTAGGGGTATGATAAGGGCTGAGAAGGTAGGATTAAATGCTATGAGTCAGCCTTCTCTTTGAGTTGAAAGTAGAAGAACATGGTACTCCTGCACCCTAGCCAGCCCCAACATCATCCATTTCCATCTGCTTTTACTTGGAGAAAGAAAATAAAAACCTTGTTAGCAACTCTCAAAAAAAAGTGGGAGAAAAATTTCAAGATATTAAATATCTTGGAGCTTATTGATGTGTTTAACTCATTAGCATTTAAACTGGCCATATCCAGCCCAAATATTCTACCTGTTTTATGTTCAAACTAGTCAGATCCAGCATCTCACACCTGCCTTGCAATGTCATTCTAAAAATTAATAATCAAATCTTCAAAATCTCTAAGCTACAAGATAATACATGATTAATTGTTAGAAATGTGAATAAATAAGCATTACATTTGACAGAGTAATCTGAATACGACGTGGTTAAAGGAGCAATTGTCTGATCTTTGTTGGTTGACTTGAGACAACTATTGACATGTTTCATTTTATTAGACTTCATTAGCATAGTCCAGGGTATGACTTTAAGCTGCATCCAGTAGTGGGATTCAGGAGTTCTAGGGTTTTCAGGAGTGTGGAACCATCTCTTAGCCACTGTTGTTCCTATGTCTATTTTGACCTGAAATAGTAGCACATGGCAGGGTCCCAGCTATGAGTTAAGTTGCATGTAACCACAGGAGCCAGGTTACCTTAAAATCAGGGAACGCAGCATGGAGGATGAAAATTATTTTGGCTCTGACAACATACTCTTTCTTTGTCAGTCATAATGCTTATGTCGAATGTAACATTTAGATCCTGCCAACGATTTGCAAAGAAGGCCACAGATGTTGCAAGTATGACTAAAAGTCAGGGGCAGGGGACAGGATAAACTACCTGCTTCAACTTGCTATAAAAGCAGGTAGTAATTTTACCTTGTGCTTATTCTTAGTGCAAATGCTGAAGAGTGCAGTTCGATTTTAACAGTTATTTTTTCAAAGCTATAATGGAAGTGACAAAGGAGCATATTCGGCATACTTTGCTTTACAAGTGTTGCAAAGGCAACAACGTAATAGAAAGTGCAAGGAATATTAATGCAGTATATGAGGATCGGACTATAAGCGTAAGCCAGTGTCAATGGTATTTCCAGAAATTCCAAGCCTGAAACTACAGCCTAAAAGACAAGTCTCATCCTGGAAGATCTGTAGTGCTCAATGAAGACATCCTGGTGGAACAAAATCCCATCATAACTGTTGAAGTAGCAGAGAAGCTTGGATTTGGTCATTCAATCATTCATTGACACTTGCATGCTATCAGAAAAGTCAGCAAATTGGGTCAATTGGTTCCTCACAAAATTTCTGAGTTTGATTGTGCACAGAGAGTGAATGTGTGCTTTTCTTTGCTGTCACATTTCACGAATGAACCTTTTTTGGACTAAATAGTAATTGGTGATGAAAAATGGGTTCTCTATAAAAATGTCAAGCACTGAAGACAGTGCATAGGGAAAGGAGAAACACTGGCACCCCAGGCTAAAGAAGGTCTTCACACATGTAAGGTGTTGTTATCTGTTTGATGGGACATGAAAGGTTTAATCCACTTTGAACTTTTAAAGCAAAGCCAAGCCAAATGATAAGAAAGGAGATCTACTGTAACCAGCTTGAACAATTTAAGTCAGCACTAGAAGGAAAATGACCATCTTTGGTTTCAAGATGAAAAGTGTTCTTCCATCAAGATAATGCTCGGTCACATACAGTGAAGATGATATTCCAAAGGCTAGAGCAGTTTGAATTGGAAACGATGCCCCACCCACCATATTCACTGGACATTTCCCTATCTGATTATCATTTATTTCGCAGTCTTCAAAATCATTTGGACGGAAAAATATGAATTTTGTAGACGAGGTCAGAACAGTACTGGAGGAGTATTTTTTATCATGGACAAGTGAATTTTGGAGGAGGAGCCTTGCAAGACTACCAGATAGATGGAAGAGCATTGTAGAAAATGAAGGAGAGTAT
>NC_068987.1:72603921-72604676 GCF_001194135.2 Octopus bimaculoides
AATAATAATAATAATAATAATAATAATAATAATAATAATAATAATAATAATAATAATAATAATAATAAAAGTGACAACAAAAGAATGAGACCTCGATATTAGGTAAATAGGAGATTATTTATATATGTATAGTTAGGACAATCAGTAAGCTGTCATAATAGTACTCGGAGTTTCAAATGCTGGAGCTAAAAGCTATGATGCATTCTCATCGGCTATTAATGGCAATAGACGCTATGAAAAAAAACCATTGAATAAAAGGGAAGTTACTCTAAGAGGTAGGAAAAAAAAATATATATATATATAAAAGATACAAAAATCTTCTTCTAGTCAGGTGTCTCACTATGCGATGCTGTAGTCATCACAATGTCTTGCCACCTTCTCCTGTCCTCTACCCCATGGACAGCTGAGAATAAAGACATTCCTGTGGCTGCGATGTCTTTCAGCCAAGAAGTAGATAGTCTGCCTCTTTTACGTCTGCCATTCACCTTGCCAGTTATGATTGTTATGGTAAAAACCATATTCTCTCAATACATTGACATAAAACCTCCTGCATTCATAACGTCTACATACGTACACACTCACACAAACATGTATATGTACATGTACATACACACACAAACATATATGTGCATGTACGTACTCATACGCATACACATATCCACACATATGTGTGTATATATATATATATATATATATATGGGAGAATGTACGAAAAAAAACAACAACAGACGAGGACAGGTGGTGTAAACAATAAA
>NC_068987.1:72605256-72608133 GCF_001194135.2 Octopus bimaculoides
AGTCTGCAAGTGTGTGTGTAATAACAGAACGTGTGTGTGTGTACGTGGTTTGGTGGTTTATCTGTTAGTGTGTATGTGTGTGTTTGTCTGTGTGTCTGTGTGTGACATAGTGGAAGGAATTAGTAGCAGGAATAGTTAGTGGGTGCTTATGGACAATGGTCAGTGGAAGGTCAGCAGGCAGTTTTTGAGTATGTGTGTTTGTGTGGGGTTGTAGGAGTTGGGTACGTGTGCATGTGTGTGTATTTTGTACGTGCACGTGTGTGTATGTGTATGTTTTTGTGCGTGTGTGTGTGTTTGTGTGTATGTGTATGTTGTGTATATGTGCGTTACTGTGTACGTGTGTGTGCATGCATTTGCTTCTGTATGTGCGTGTGTTGTTTATGCCCATGTGTGTGTGATTGTATGCGTGTCTGTGTGAGTGTGTTGTGTTGGTGAGAGGTGAGTGTGCGTGTGTATGTGTATGTGGATGTGTGCGTGTGTGTGTATGTGTGTGGATGTGCGTGTGTGTGTGGGATTGTGAGTGTTATATATATATATATATATGTATGGAGGCGAAATGGCCCAGTGGTTAGGGCAGCAGGCTCGCGGTCATAGGATCACGGTTCGAATTCCCAGACCGGGCGTTGTGAGTGTTTATTGAGCGAAAACACCTAAAGCTGCATGCAGCTCCGGCAGGGGATGGTGGCGAACGCTGCTGTACTCTTCCACCACAACTTTCTCTCACTCTTACTTCCAGTTTCTGTTGTACCCGTAATTCAAAGGGTCAGCCTTGTCACACTGTGTCACGTTGAATATCCCTGAGAACTACGTTAAGGGGTACACGTGTCTGTGGAGTGCTCAGCCACTTGCATGTTAATTTCACGAGCAGGCTGTTCCATTGATCGGATCAACTGGAACCCTCGATGTCGTAAGTGACAGAGTGCCAACAACATATATATATATATACACACACACACACATAAATATTTGTTACATGTGTGTGAAACAGACAGCACTTCCAGAATTCATATTTCCTCTTCTCTTCCAGAACTCAGATTTCCTCTTCTCTTCCAGAACTCCAGGCCTTCTCTTCTCTTCCTCACATTTCCTATTTTTCACGCACTATGTTTATGCTTATCTCACACTGCTTAATCCTGTCCTCACAAGCCTGTCCCTGTACCATTGCTACCCTGTTGTCCCCCACCTCCTCTATATACCCATGTTTTACCAGTCACTGCACCACTGCCCCTCAACCAGCTCTTTGCATTCATGTGAAGTCCCTATTTCCTACTCATGCACCCTTAGCAATACTCTACCATCCCATCTATATTCTGTTCCCCATACTTTGAGGGTATGTCCTGGCACTTCATCATCCCTCTCTTGCTCTCTCTCTCTCTCTCACCCTTCTTTCTCTTGCACTCTCACACTCTCACTTTCATCGACTCTCTCTCATTCTTGATCTGTCTCTCTCTCTATCTCCCCCTCTCTCTCTCTTTTGCTTGCTCTCTCCCTCTGACTGGGTAACTATTGTATCTCCTCTGCTGCAAGATACCTGTTTCTGTCCCTCTCTCACACTCTAACCTCTCATCACCTGACACAAGGCCACTTCCACCAATGCCCCACGTCTCAAAGGATCTTTGTTTTGCAAGTTGTTTAGTGACCCTACCAGTGCTGTTGCCACATAAAAAAGCACTCAATCCACTCTAATTTGGTTGGTGTTAGGAAGGGCATCCAACCATAAGACCCATGCTAAAACAGTCAGTGAAGCCTGGTGCAGTTTTCTGGCTTGCCAGCTCCTGTCAAACAGTTCAACACATGTCAGCATGGAAAACAAACATTAAATGATGATGATGATGATGACGATGATGATGATGATGATGATGATGTTGATGATGATGATGATGATAAATATATAGTAATTATTATTATTGATTTGGCTCAGCTTTGCTCATATTCCAGGAGGATTTTATATGGGTAGTGGGTTACTACTTGCAACCTTAGGTATCCACAAGTTTTCAATAGCCTTTCAAGAGCTGAAAACACTCCTGATAATCTTTCCTGTCCCTAAGAGGCAAACTTTCTGTAGATGATTTATAGAACATTCTATTCTAATCTCTGTTAACCATTTGTCTATATCTTTACTCATATTATTGGCAAGTGAAAAAACATTCGAACGAGGTAGTTGCCAGTGCCGCTGGACTGGCTCCTGTGAAGGTGTCACATAAAAAACACCATTTTGAGTGTGGCCGTTGCCAGTACTGCCTGACTGGCCCTCGTGCTGGTGGCATGTAAAAGCACCCACTACACTCTCAGAGTGGTTGGCGTTAGGAAGGGCATCCAGCTGTAGAAACTCTGCCAGATCAGATTGGAGCCTGGTGCAGCCATCCGGTTTGCCAGTCCTCAGTCAAATCGTCCAACCCATGCTAGCATGGAAAACGGACGTTAAACGATGATGATGATGATGATGATGATGTTGGCACACTGGGCAAACTGCTTAGTAGCATTTCATCCTTCTTCACATTTTCAGTTCAAATTCTGCCGAGGTTGATTTTGTCTTTCATCCTTATGGGGTCGATGAAATAAGTACCAGCTGAACACTGGGGTTGATGTAATTGACTTACACCCTTCCCCAAAATTACTGGCATTGTGCCAAAATTTGAAACCATTATTATTATTGTTGTTATTGCTATTATTATTATCATTATTACTATCAACATTATTTTTGATTAGTACACATTACAAAGCGGCTCACGGGCCAAGAGTTTCGTGTATGACAAATGCCATGAAATTCTCAGCCGGTTTGTCGCTGAAATATATACACTTACATATTGAGTTCTTTTTATCTTTATTTATAAGCTCAACCAAACTTATATATATATATATATATATATATATATA
>NC_068987.1:72609042-72611518 GCF_001194135.2 Octopus bimaculoides
TTGTTTATATATATATATATTTTTTTATTTATGTGTTTCAGCCAAGTGGCTGCGGTCATGCTGGTGCACCACCGTGAGAAATATATATATATATATATATATATATACACACACACAAGGTCTGATCAATAAATATCCAGACTGTTGCTATAATAATGAAGCTAAAGCACAGTGAGTGAAGCTGCTTGGCACAAATTGACTTTGAACTCTGCTGTGCATGCACACTAAGTTTTAACATTCGAACTCACTTCCGCTGTTTACAGCAGTACTTGGAAGGAAGGCGTGTAGTGTGTGATTGTTGCATTGACCAGAACAGAGAAAGTTGAGCAGAGAATCTGCATCAAATTTTACCAAAAGCTTAGTAATACCTGCTCAGAGGCCTATGCAAAATTTTCAAACAGTTTTCATTGTTCTCGATACAACCAAGGAGATCATTGTGTAACTGAAAACCAAGTGTCCTTTTAGTCAGCTGAAAGCAGTTTGGGCACAAACTTGGCAGATATGCGTCTCATACACAAAACTTCAGTGCCAATGGACGGATCAGAACCATAACTAATTTGCACATCCTCTGACAACACATGGATGGTGATTTGACGATTACCCCTTACAGCTGCATGCACATCTGTGATGTTTTTCTCAGTTCTGCTGGTTGCAGATCTCCCAGAACATTTGTCAATATTGACATTTTTTCAGCCATCTTGGAAACATCTGCACCACTCATACACTTGTGACGGCTTACACACTCTCCTCCAAACACTTTCTGGAACTTTGCATAGGCCTCTGAGGAGGTATTGTCATGACAACTTTCTCTGTCATGATCAATGTGATGATCACACGCTACACACCTTCCTTCCAAGCACTACTGTAAACAGCAGAAGTGAGCTAGAATGTTAAAACTTAGTGCACAGGCACTGCAGAGTTCAAGGTCAATCTATGCCAAATTTGTTTCACTCTGCATGCTTTAGCTTTGTTACTATAGCAACAATTCTGATACTTATTGATCAGCCCTTGTGTGTGTGTGTGTGTGTGTATGAGAGTATTGTAGTTCGCTTGAAGCATTTTAGCTTCTAAGAAGATCTGAAGAAGGAATTGTAATTCCGAAATATCATCAGACTATAGATAACCGTATTACAACAGGTATATAGTCAATTTTTTGTTTTATAGTGCATTGTTGTACCATTCTAAACTTTTTATTCTTTATATATATATATATATATATAGATATGTACATACTAGTGGTGCCCCAGCATGGCCACAGCCTTAGGGCTGAAACATGTAAAAGAATAAAAAAAAATACATATATACATATATATGGATGTGTGTGTATATATATATTTAAACACACACATGTGTGTGTGTATACGCACACACACCTATAATGTATAAATATATATTTAAATACATGCGTGTGTGTGTGTGTGTGTGTGTGCACCTGCATGCACACAAACACACACAGAGGTACTTCATGAATAAATGGGATTTTTTCAATCTGACTTACAGATTTTCTAATTAATTTTTTTTAACTAAACACTTTCAAACTTCGGATACTGTTGTACATGCACACTCATATTGCACATCCAGTGTCTACTACTATAGCCTCAGGTCGATCAAAGTCTTGTGAGTGGATTTGGTAGACGGAGGCTGAAAGAAGCCCGTCATATATATATATTATATATACACACGTGTGTGTGTTTGTATGTCTGTGTTTGTTCCCGTCATCGCTTGACAACTGATGTTGATGTGTTTACATCCCCGTAACATAGAGGTTCGGCAAAAGAGACCGATAGAATAAGCACTAGGCTTACAAAGAATAAGTCCCGGGGTCGATTTGTTCGGCTAAAGGCGGTGCTCCAGTATGGCCGCAGTCAAATGACTGAAACAAGTAAAAGAAACACATCTCAGAATCGTATTTCGTTTCGGTGTTTTCTTTTTTAAGTAACCTTTTACTTGTTACCTGCGTGAATCAAGCTTTGAATTTTTCTTCTTAAACTTCCGGTATTCGCCGAAGGTCACTTCCTGTTAGTGTCACACTTGTTCAGTTACGTTTATCCCATACGACGTGTTGCGTCCTAACAGTCTGAACTTTTGTTAGAAGTTTATGTGTAAGTTCATATTATTATATTACAAATTGCAAGTAAGAAATCAAAAAGAAAAGATAAGCCAAAAAAAAAAAAAAAGTTGAAAACTTTTTGATATCAAAATTGTTTTGAAATTATTACAACGGAAAAAAAAATTCAAATTTGACAACGAATGAAATGGTATATTTAAAGTTTCACACCAGACTCGAACAACAAAGCGACGTTTGATAAACCGCTAATTCCAGCGAACAACCAAATATAAACGTTTTAATTAGAATATACAATCTGTAAATGGAATTAACTGATTATATATATGAGGTAAATTAAAACGATTGCAAGGAAAAAGGAAAAACTGCAGGGGTCGGGAAGGGGAATTTCCGAGGTTCCGCTCCACCCAC
>NC_068987.1:72612055-72621625 GCF_001194135.2 Octopus bimaculoides
TATGGTTTTGAAATATTTCGAAAATGAGTATTTTACTCTAAATATTATTTTAATGCTTAAAATTTAATATTTGGGAGTTTGACGGAATTCTGCTTTACGCATATAACTCCTCATACCTTTATTTGACGGACGCCGGATTAAGGAAGCACAAACAAGTTGGAATTTTCCCGTTTTGACAGGGATTTTTGAGATTTTTTTTTGCAGTGTCCTTAGAGATGCTCTGGATCGACGTTTTAGCAAAAGAAAAAAAAATATTTGCGAAAAGCGATGTTTTCTCCCCCTCTCCCACCGTTTCCCCCTCTCCGGACTGATTTCGGTCAATTTTGTTGGCACTGCGCACTTATAAATGGCAGAGGTAAAGAATATGCCGGGTGTGCGAATTCTTTACCTTCGCCTTCTACAGTTTTTAAGTGCATAGTTCCCCACAAACTCGGTCGGGGAGCATCATTTTTTCGAAATTTTTTTTTGAAAAAAAGGCACCTGAATTTTTTGCTTAAATCTCAACAATTGACCATTAAAGGTGTTTATGGGGAGAAAGATATCGAAAAACAATCACTACGTCAGACTGACAAAAAAAAAATGAGATGTGCTAAAATAACAGCTAAATAGCCCTTAAATCACGTGGTGGACGCTTTAGTAGTTGCAGCCTCCTTTTTCTTGTTTCTCTTTTCTCTGTTACAAGTTCATCTAAAATTTGACAGGGCAACCTGGTCTCTTTCATTCTTGCTAAGTGGCCCGCTCACCTCTGACAATGTTTCAGGATGGTGGCCTTGATGCTGCTGCTTTTCATTCTTTCCAGAACAGACATCGGTCACATAGTCATTCCATTTGACATTCATAATAGAGTGGAGTCTCTGTTGATGAAATTGCTTTAGTCTTTTGATGTCATTTTGGTAGAGTCCAGGTTTCACAACCATAGAGGAGATTGGAGATCATGACTGCTTGGTAGACACTCAATTTTGTTTAGTGGTTCAGATCTTTGTTCTTAAAGACCTTTTTTGCGAGTCCTCCAAACACATTGTGAGCTGCTCTTAATCTGTTCTCCACATCTTTTTCCGATGTATACTTGTTTGAAAGCAAACTTCCTAAGTATGAAAAGTGGTCAACTTTCTCCAGTGGCATCTCTGAAATGGCACTGTTGAGGTTTGGAGTTTCCTGACTTAGAATGTATTGTTCCAGGCCCAAAATCCTTCTGCTGCAGCACTACCTAGAGTGACATGCGAGGTCCAGAAGATGGGTGGCAATGGAATTCCACTAGCTCCAATGTCATTAGAGTTTTGCTTTTCTAGCCAGTCTGTCTGGCATTGCCCTTTTTTTGCTAGGATCAAATGTTGAGTTCAGAGATCTAGCTTCCTTCGCTGGGGTCTTAGTTTGGTGTGATGAGGGATAAGGACAGCACTCCTGTGCCCTTGCTTGATCAGATCTTGTTGGGTATCCACACACCCTAGTCCAAGATTCAGCAAGCTGAACCAAGAAGGTAGCCAGTTTAGTCGTTGACAGCCTGACCATAACTGGGTGTACGTGGTTACTCATTGTCTCCAAGGAGACACTTCAGCACCCATATGAGGGGTTATATACCTTGCATAAAGCAGAATTCCGCCAAATGTTACTTGGTTATTCATATATGTAAAAAAACCTCTATATCATACAATTGTGAGCTGGTTTCAGTTGAAATCTTGTCACTTTTATCTCCTGCCCCTAACATTACACAATGGCATATCAAAAAATGATTTTACACTTCGAACAATGTAAATTTTCATTAAGATTTATTGGTTATTTTCATTTTAGATTCTTCAATGTTATGGGTGCCTTTCTGCACAAGGGCATGCTGTAAGCAGGTGTCCGTATAAGGAGCACTATATTCAGATGTCGTCACACACATCAGTGTGTTTGTCTGTGTATATGATTACATGTAGAATATATATAGATATACACACATAATAATTGCAGAATATGTCTTTAAGTACTTTGAAGACAGTTACCGCTTTTAATGATAACTGTATCCTACAATTTCAGAATGAAATTTTTGAAAATGCCTACTAGTTTACTATTCAAAGTAACTGTTACAAATTTAGAATTATAGTATTTTTCTTTATATTTAAAAAGAAACTGCTATACCGTCCTTAAATATTGTTTTGAGGAATTAAATAACGTGATTATATATATATATATATATTTATATTGCAGGTGTGGCTGTGTAGTAAGAAGCTTGCTTCACAACCACATGGTTCTGGGTTCAGTCCTACTGAGTGGCACCTTGGGCAAAAGTCTTCAATAGCCCCAGGCTGTCCAAAGCTTTGTGAATGGATTTGGTAGGTGGAAACTGAAAGAAGCCTGTCATATATTTATATATATTGTTTATATTATGTTAAACTGTCGTATGTCCAAATTTGGCCAAAGGTCTTTTTATTTTTCAATATTTATTTTTGCTTGCAATAGTTGGTTGTTTTGGTCAAACTATCGTATCCCCAGCTCTTTCAGATGCCAACATATCAAAACTTTTCAAAGTTTTGCTATAGAATGGTGAAACTATTTTTTTGTTTTCTGAAAAAGCAAAATTTTGGACTTGCAACACTTTTGCATAATAGCAAATGATATGCAATATTAAATATTCAAAGGAACCATGTACTTAAATGATAGGCACCAGATTGGGTTGAATTAACTTCTACACAGCACTTTTAGTTGAATAAATATCTTGGGTGCCAAAGTACATCCAATGAAAAATTCAGATTATGTATACAAAGAATTTAACCCTTATGAGTATTTTAATAACTTATGGGCCAATCCAAAAGTGTATGCTTTGGCTGGAATCAATTTCGACTGGCCCACTGTGGTAAAGTGTTGTTCTTACGTTGTTTTAAAATGTTATGTATCATCCGATGAAAGCGATTTTGTTTAGTTATAAAGTAATATACTCATCTATTAAAGAAATCTGTTGGAAATCGTTGTAATGAAGTGACATATCCATTGTTGTTTGTCATATAAAATTGAAGTGTGTGTGTGTGTACAAAAATTTAATGTACCTCAATAACGTCTACCTCTTTCATCCCATTTCTTTGAAATTTTATTCACAGCTGCTTCATATCCCTGACCCAAACATAGGCTACTTAGATTTTAAAAAAATCAATTTTGCTCACAACTTATGTGTTTTTCACCAATTTTTTTCCATGCTTGTACAAGTCAGAATAATTTTTATAATGGTTGTGGACACTTTCATACTGCTAACCCATCAACGAAGATTGGAACTTGTTTTTGGCAATCTGTTAAGCTAGAGTAAGAAATGTTGTGCACCTTTCTCAGGTACAACACATTGTAGTGATAGATATAACGGGAAATCTTGACCTTGTAGTTACTAGTCCAATACCTTAACCTTTCATTTACTATGCATCACATCTCTATAACATTGTTCAACTTACTATAAATAGCAGCCAAATCTCCTTCAAATGACATTGTGCTATTTGAGAAAAGAAGACATTGAATACTGTAGTCTGAAGTGCACAACACCTGAATACAGGGTGTCCACAAGGTCTGGGTACATGAAGTAAATATAATCATAGCATAAACAATTAAATATAAGAAATAATAATTTCTTAAAGTATGTGTTAATCCCCATGTACCCAGACTTTGTGGACACCCTGTATAATGGGATTGCTATGATGGGACTGCCTTTGATGGTAGATGTGTGAAATGAGAGCTGACTCTAGTTAGGCAACACAGCAAATGATATGGTATAAAAAGAACTCGTTCTGATTAGTTTCTTATTGTCTTTTTAGTATCATCACATGCGGGACAGGTATGAAGAAAAATACCATTCAATGTACACTGTTTGAAAGCTTTTCTTCTGTACAAGATGGAACAATGGATTCTTGCTCAGCAAAGAAGGTAATTGTCTTTAATTTTGTTGCAATTTACATAGTGTATCAATCTTGTCTTTCACATAGAGAAAAGAGTACAGTTGATTGAATCCTCCTGGGTACATAACTGTCATTTGTTTTATTGCTTCTGGTGAGATTTGAACTCAGTAATTTAAAGAACAGGATTAAATATTTTAAGATATTTAGTAGTCTAAACTATCATCTCTGTTAAACGCCCTGCGCACGTAAGCGAAAGCAGGGTATTGTAATCACTCATCTTTGTGTTTGCAAAATTACTGGAAAATGGCTGAATGGATTTTCACCAAATTTGGCAGAAATACTCATTGGATGAGTGGCTTGAAATGATGAAAATTTGGTTTGATTATCTTCAAACATACGTTAATACATACATAGATATGCGACTGTGTGTGTACAGTGGGTTTTGTTTATTTATGAGTTGATTTCTTAATTTCACCAGAGTATAAATACCTATAATGGTGATATTTAAAAAAAAAAATTTTTTTAAAATTAAAGTTACAAATTTCTCAATAAGCAAGTTTAGTCAAACATTTACAAAGCTTAATTCAGTTTAATTAAAAATCATGGGTAACCAACGCATTGTAAACCACACTATAACTTGGCAAAAAATTTATCTGCACACAGGGTATGCATTTCCCTTCTGATGCCTTTTTTTTTATCGTTTATAACTCTTTTGGCACATATCATTCTCCAACACCTTTATACATCTTTGAGCTAATCGTCCAAAATATTCCTTTCTACTAAAGGCACAAGGCCTTAAATTTTGGGAGAGGGGACTAGTCAATTACATCAACCCCAGTGCTTCACTGGTACTTAATTTACCAACCCTGAAAGGATGAAAGGCAAAGTTGACCTTGGCGGAATTTGAACTTAGAACATAGCGATGGGTGAAATAAACGCTAAGCATTTCGTCCAGCATGCTAATGATTCTGCCAGCTCGAAGCCTTAATCATGCAAAATAACTAGACATGTTCCAGCATAATGTTATCACGTTACTCTACAGAGTTTATTCATTTATTTATTTATGCACCCTTTCAAAGCATAGCTAGGCTCATGGGCCCGGTTTCTATGGCGTATGTGTTCCTCCCCCAGCTGGACAGGACGTCAGTCCATCGCAGTGTTACTCAAGAAACAGGAAGAAAGAGTGAGAGAAAGTTGGGGGCGAAAGAGTACAACAGGGGTCGCCACCACCCCCTGCTGGAGCCTCGTGGAGCTTAGGTGTTTTTGCTCAATAAACACTCACAACGCCTGGTGTGGGAATCGAGACCGTGATCCTCCGACCGGGAGTCCGCTGCCCTAACCACTGGGCCATTGCGCCTCCACACTCTACAGGGAACATATCATTTTATCTTATGTAACTAGATACTTTGAAGTATTTTTTCTTTTTCAAATGTTGTTTTTTTCTTCACATTTTGTGCTAACCAGATAGGCAGTTTTTTTTTATGATGCAAAAAGCAGTATTTACTATCCTGCAGTGTTGACCATGTTATTCAGTTCGTCCTTTTAAAAGATAGTATGGTTTGAGGTAACTTTGGATGCTATCTCTAGCAGCTGGACTGACTTAAAAGCTCCTTAAATACTGACATATCATAAAGCAAATTTGTTCTAATTGCTATAGGAAACAGAATGCAATTATTAAAGGAGATTATAAGGCTGATGAAATTGGTGATAATACCACTATCATCATCTTTGAAATCTGAAACTGTATTTGTTTCTTGTATTTCTTCATATTGTTACATTTCATACAATTATATTTCAAGTGTAGAGGCTTGAGATAGAGCATTGGACTAATATGTTGCAATACTTAGTCTCTCATCTCAGGTTTCAAATCTCTATAGGATCAGTAAAAATAGATTTTATTAATATTTTTTCAAATTTTGCTGTTGTATGAAATGATTCTCTGCAAGCATGGCTGTGTGGTTAGGAAGCTTGCTTCCCAACCATTCGATCTTCAGGTTCAGTCCCACTGTGTAGCATCCTGGGCAAGTATTCTCTACTCTATCCTTAGGCTGACCAAACCCTTGTGAATGGATTTGACAGATGGAAACTGAAAGATGTTTGTCGTGTGTGTGTTTATGTATTACTTTGTCTAGACATCATATGATGGCTGCAGGTGAGCATCATCATCATACAAATAAAGTTATTTGTCTCCAGTCTAGCTATGTGAAAATATTACCTTGCTTGGAAATAGGTGAGGGTTGGCAATAGGAAGGGCATCCAACTTGAAAAAATCTGCCTCAACAAATTCCATCTGACCGTTAAAATGGTGATGAGGATGATGAGTTATTTCCTTTGAACAATTCTTGTTTATCAGTAAATAAATACATAAATTGTTTGTTTGATTTTCAGAAAAGTATGCAGTGGGTGTCTTCTGCCTTTGACAGTGGTAGTGAGCAGAACGAAACACAAAATATATCCAATACCAAAGCATTAAAAAGGAGTTTGAGTTGTGCTTTTAGTAACAAGTCAAAATGTAAACCACCCAAATACAGTAACTGTAAAACTTCTGGAATTAGTATGAAGGAAAATTCATTTGAAGAACTTTGGGTGGATAAGCATTTCCCCTCGTCTGTGGTATGTATGATCAGCTTTTCTTGTTTCTTGTTACTGAAGCAGGAGCTTCTGAAAGATGATATATATTGTGACTTGCATGTGTCTCAGCAAACTGGGTCAAAAGAGTATCAGCCTATGGATTGACACCTTGGCAGATCTAATCTGATCACCAGCATGTGTTGTGTCATATGGTCAGATATTTAGATATTGGTTTCAAATTTTGTCACAAGGCCAGCAGTTTCGAGGGAGTGGGTAGGTCAGTTACATCAATCCCTGCGTTTAACTGGTATTTATATTAACTCTGAAAAGATGAAAGGCGAAGTCGACCCTGGTAGTATTTGAACTCAGAATGTAAAGTTGGAAGAAATGCTGGTAAGCACTTTTTCTGGCACGGTAATGATTTTGCCAGCTTGCTGCCTCATGATATTTGGATATTAACAACCCATACCAACTTAGCTGCAAATAGGTACTGTATCATGTAGTACTATAGGTAGGATATAACTGATGAGTGTTTTATATGTTGAGTTCATCCTTCCAGGAGGCACCAGGAAATCGCTCCAATATATCCCCACCCTCTATGAAGAGACCTTTAAATAGACAAGATTTTATGTATTCAGTCTTAACAAAAACTGTCTATGAGTTTACTGTAATGGACCACCAACCTTATTGGTTATGATTCAAACCTTACTGCTGCAGTTATTTTGCTTTGATCCTGACCAAGGTACATAAGTCTACTTGTTCTAGTTATGCTGTGGAGAGAAGAGAAATGTGACATTTCAAAGTTATGTCATCTGAATGAAAGAGATTTTTTTTTGTTTCCAGCTAACTAAAAAAAGAGTTCTCAAGGAGATCCTTGAGTCAAGAAGATGCTATTTAAAAATGTTTGTAATGTATTGATCTGAAATTTCTTGTTTTGCTTCGTCTGGCTGACATAAAACAGGTATCTCTATTTCCTACTTCATTGTTTAGTGGTTAGCAATAGAAAGGACATGCAAATATATAAAGACTTCTCTAACTAAAATCGTTTTTCCTTTGCAAGCATGGAAATACAGATGTAAATCATTAAAAAGACAATATTGCTATGAGACAAGGGATATATCAGTGGTTTAGCAGATATCAAACTATTTCCATTTGATGTGTTGTTCCTACTCTCTTTTTATTTCTGTCTCTGGTTTCCTACCAGTGAGTAATGTATGAGAGTGTTTTTAAATGATGTAGCCAATCTCAAAACGCTGAGCCTCCTGAAGGAGATGACAGGACTGAGGTATGTAATACATTGCTTCCCCTACAGCAGAATTGATACCCTAAAACTAAGGTGCCATGCAAAACATTGGTGTGTGTGCTGGTACTGCATAAAAAGTGCCTAGTAAACTCTGTAAAGTGGTTGGTATTAGGAAGGGCATCTAGCTGTAGTAACCAAGCCAAAACAGACTATAGAACCTGGTGCCGCCACTAGTCTTGCCAGTTCCTGTCAGGCCATCCAACCCATGCCAGCGTCGAAAACTGGCATTAAATGATGATAGCATTACTCCAATGAAATAATAACTGAAGTAGTCTTCCAACAGGAACGTTGGTAACTACTTGACTATTGCATCTTGTCATCAGTAAGTTCATATCTGACCAATTCAGTTCAGTTCTGCCTTAGCTGTTTTGGAAATATATTTATCAGTCACTGTATTTCTCACTCCCTAACTCCTAGCTTTCATGCAAAGTCTCTACTCCCTACTCATACACCATGGCAATACCCTACCAATTAAATGTTGACTCCATGTCTTAAGGGTATGCTCTTCCACCTTGCTACCACTTACCTCTCCCCTGCTCTACTCTACCATCCCATTTATATTCTGATCCCTGTTCTTTGTGAACATGCCTTGGCACTTTGCCACTATCTCTATCTTGCTCTCTTTCACTTTCTCTCTGGCTGGTTGACTGTGTATCTCCTCTACAGCAACACACCTGTTCTTGGCCTCAGTCTTGATTGCTCTTTCTCTTCTGACTGGGTAACCATGTAAGCCCTCAACAGCAGGACACCTGTTTCTGTCTTTCTGTGACACTCTAACCTTTTATCATGTGCACAAGATCATCTCCTCCAATGCCCCATCTCCTCTCAAAGGATCTTTGCCTTGCAAGTTGCTTGGTGACCCTGCCAGTGCTGGTACCACATAAAAAGCATTCCGTCCACACTGTAAAGTAGTTGGCACTTGGAAGGGCATCCAGCTGTAAAAAAAAACCATGCCAAAAGTGACCTTGCCTGTGCTGGTGCCATGCAAAAAGCACTCAGTCCACTCTGCAGAGTGGTTGGTGTTAGGAAGGGCATCCAGCCATAAAAAACCATGCCAATACAGATAATGAAGCATGGTGCAATCTTCTACTCTGCCAGTTCCTGTCAAACTGTCCAACTTATGCCAGCATGGAAAGTGGACATTAAATGATGATGTTGATTCTCAGATAATGGAACTTTAGTCTAGAAGCCAATAGTGGTGCCTCTGTGTGGTTACACGACTTGCTAGAAACAGCAGCCAAAACACTCTTCTATCTTAGAAAAGGACACTTTGAATGATGTGATTTTAGATAAATAGGCACAGGAGTGGCTGTGGTAAGACGTTTGCTTCCCAACTACATAGTTCTGGGTTCAGTCCTGCTGCGTAGCACTTTGGGGAAGTGTCTTCTTCTATAGCCTCGGGCCAACCAAAGCCTTGTGAGTGGATTTGATAGACGGAAACTGTGTGTATTTGTACTTCCACCATCGCTTGACAACCGATGTTGATGTGTTTACGTTCCCATAACCTAGCGGTTCGGCAAAAGAGTCCGATAGAATAAGTACTAGGCTTACAAAGAGTAAGTCCTCGGGTCGATTTGTTTGACTAAAGGCGGTGCTCCAGCATGGCCGCAGTCAAAATGACAAACAAGTAAGTGAATAAAATTCAAATGGAATAGGTACAGTTGGTCATAGACTGTTCCATTGAAGAAAGGATTGAAGGGGCAAAATAAATTGAGAATCATTTTGCACTTAACCTGTCGTAATACATTAAATGATTTAGTATTCTTTTTATTGCTGGATTGTTTCTATAGTTAGCCACTCTGAGTAGATAAGGTATTTAGCCCCAAGTATTTAGCTAAGTAA
>NC_068987.1:72622447-72623238 GCF_001194135.2 Octopus bimaculoides
ATATACACACAAAAAAAAAAATGTGTCATTCGTGGCAAAGCTGTAGGGTAGGGTTGCCAATTTAGCATATTTTATGCTATATCTAGCATTTTTTTTTCAGCATTTAGCTGGAAATTTTTGAATCAAGCATTTAGCAGGGAAAATAGCAGGTTTAAAATTTTATTTAGTATTTTTGGTGGACATTGGAATTAGACACTGAGGGAAAATGGCTGTAACTTTTTTATTTTTTAATTTTGACGATTTTCGTTTTCGATAATGTGTTCTATATGTCACGGTCATATTTTTTTTTAGCATTATTCTCTGATCATAGCATTTCCACAATGGTTTCCCTCTTCTTTTTCCTCCTTTTCCACTTTCGTTAATGTATCTTATAGTCAAATTTTAGTACTATCGGCTATTGTTGAATTTTTCTTTAACTTGAAACTTCAAATGAAAGTTTATCAAAAGTAAGTTTATCAAGTTATGAACTTCTCCTTCCCACCGCTTTGGACACAGAGTGGTGTCGGTGGGGGGGGGGAAGAAGATAACTCATGTCAGCACCTGAACTCACTACACAATAATGTAAATATGTTGCAAAGAATGAAAGCATGGAAATTTGACTTAACAAAGCTTTTTGATATAATTAGTCTTTAGCATTTTGGTTAAACTAAAGGGTTTGACCCGGTGGGAAATAAAAAATTTTTGGTCATATTTAGCATTCTTTTTTTGTACTGAAATTTAGCATAAAATTCTGATTTTAAGTTGGCACCACTGCTGTAGGGTTATTGAAGATTGGGCTAACCATTATGCTG
>NC_068987.1:72623276-72624733 GCF_001194135.2 Octopus bimaculoides
ATCAAGTTATGAACTTCTCCTTCCCACCGCTTTGGACACAGAGTGGTGTCGGTGGGGGGGGGGAAGAAGATAACTCATGTCAGCACCTGAACTCACTACACAATAATGTAAATATGTTGCAAAGAATGAAAGCATGGAAATTTGACTTAACAAAGCTTTTTGATATAATTAGTCTTTAGCATTTTGGTTAAACTAAAGGGTTTGACCCGGTGGGAAATAAAAAATTTTTGGTCATATTTAGCATTCTTTTTTTGTACTGAAATTTAGCATAAAATTCTGATTTTAAGTTGGCACCACTGCTGTAGGGTTATTGAAGATTGGGCTAACCATTATGCTGTTGTGCTGATAAGGTGGTGCACTGACCTCTACTTAGAAATGGACGAAGCGGATCAAGTTGAAAAAATTGAAGAGCCTCTGAAAGACATGTACACGGAGGAGGCATTCAAAGCCTACTGCAAACTCGGGAGAGTAAGATGGATGGGCAAGCAGATCGATGGTTATGTTAGCGGGCTTCGCAGGGTTTACTGGAGTAGCAATGGAGCAAATAGTGAAGCTGGCTTTAGTGACTGGATTCCCGAATCATATCTCAGTGCGTCTGCAGCTGATGACAGAGGTGAAAATGATGTCAGTGGGAGAAATGGTGGATAAGACGCGAGTGTTGGTGCGAAACAACACGTATGATGTAGCGGCAACAGTGATAGTGGATATGAATGAGTAGAACGAAGAGGCAGGTGGCAAACATGACAACAGAAGTATGATGAGATGAACAGCAAAGAGATCATGCTTTAGATGTCAGGGTCTGCACATGGTCAGGGAATGTACGGAACCAAAACCAATGGTGGTGTGTTACTGATGTGCCCAGCCTGGGCTTGTAGTGAACTATTTAAGTAGGGAAACAAGGAGAGAGAAATTACTGCACTGTTAGTATTCCCCATGACCAATGGAAGGCGCACCACCATTCATTGTCTGTAGAAAGGCTTCTGGTGGGGGTGAGGGAAGCACGAGCTCTCATGGATACGGGTTGCACGACTATTTTGGTAGCTATGAGAATGGTTGAGAGCTGGAGAGGAAACACCAATCTCAGTGCAGTGGATGGCGGGGTGTCAGCAAAGTGGAACTGGAGGTGCTGAAGCTACAGGCAATTATAGTTGATGAGGTGTTCTGTGGTGTGACATTAGCAGTGTGGCATTGGGAATCATTCTGGAAATGAGGTGTTGAGGTGGAAGACACAGCATGGCTCAGGGAAAAGGACAACTACAACCACATCAATGTAACTGAACAGGGCGCTGTTTTAAAGGGCATGGACCTATCACTGAGATGCGGATTGTGAGCTATTACATTGAGAGAGAGAGAGAGATAGGCAGATAACATTTGTATTAACAGAGTACAGATAAAAATATAAAGAAAAAGGGCACTATCATGCTATTAGCTGTCAGAAGTGAAAGTGCTCACTGCTA
>NC_068987.1:72625198-72645767 GCF_001194135.2 Octopus bimaculoides
CATGGTATTAGCTGTCAGTAGCCAAAGAATCGACAGGCAGACAGACAGATACTTCACTAGCAGTGAGCACTTTCACTTCTGACAGCTAATAAGCATGATAGTGCCAGAAAAAGATACAAGCAAACAGCTGAACTAGACTGAAATGAACTTTGCTACTGAAAACTATACTCATGATAATGGTGGATAGTGAAAAGTTTTTCTTTTATTGAACTAAATGTATAACATTCTTCAACCTGTTTGTTCACACTTTATGCTTTAGTTTGTTAGAAAGGAAGAAGAGGTGAGAGGAAGTGGAAATTTGAGAGAGGGAGGGAACAGATAGCCAGGTGATGCATTATGCTGTTACCCGTGTGGTTAGTGGAAGTGAGGGATGAAGAGAGAGAGAGAGAGAAATGTTAGACACGAAGAGGAAAATTACATGGTTAAGAAGTTTGTTGAAGAGATATAAAGTGCTTAGCAGAGGGAAAATTAAAAAAAATAACTTATAATAATTCTGAGTGGTTGGCGTTAGGAAGGGCATCCAGCTGTAGAAACTCTGCCAAATCAGACTGGAGCCTGGTGTTGCCATCCGGTTTCACCAGTCCTCCGTCAAATCGTCCAACCCATGCTAGCATGGAAAGCGGACGTTAAACGATGATGATGATTCCATTACTTAGCCCATCGGTAACGCTTTCATGTGATTAGAGAAAAAGAGGGAGAGAGAAGCATCCATGAGGTGAGGTAGAAGGAATGTAATTGTAACACTTTCATGTGATTAATTGAAAGGAAAGAGAGGAGAGAGAAAAAGAGGATAAGGCAAAGAGGGAGAGAGAAGCATCCATGACGTGAAGTAAGGGGAATGAAATATCTATTACGTGGTTAAAAAAAGTAGTGCTGATATAGAGGAAGAGAGTTAAAAATATAATTTTATCAGAGGGATGATATTCTAATTGTGAGGTTAAAGAAAGGCAGAGAGAAATGATGGAGGTGGTAGTCGTGATTGGATAGTGAAAAGTGTATTTTTACCCTGTGCGCATAAGGGAGAGCAGGGTATTGTAATCGCTTGTCTGTTTGTGTGTTTGCAAAATTACTGGAAAATGGCTGCATGGATTTTCACCAAATTTAACAGAAATACTTTTTTTTGTTTGTTTATGGGAACCTTTGAAATAGTTTGAGGAAAGCGATTGCTAGATCTTTTATCCAAGAAATCACGCACACTCCATTTGTAGTTATGAAACCACGTTCAATGATAATTATATATTTGTTTCTAATTTTCATCAGTTTATCTGTTGATACTAAGGGAACTAAATGAAAGGGTCAGACTGAGTGTTATCTTAAGGCATGGGCACACTAGCCAGTTACCCAAATGTCCTACACGTCTCTGGACCTAATGCTATTCTATTTATTTTGTTGTGTATGTAGGGGACCTCTTTGCGTGGCTTTGTTTGAGGGCCTGTAATTCTGTTAAAATGACCTTGATCAGATTTTTATTTCTTTAAGGTGTTGATTGTTGGACAAAAATTCTTTGTATTTGTTGTAATTCTTTACTTTCTGTGTTCAAATCCCATTGAGGGTGACTCGTACTCCAGTATCAGTCAATTACTTGGGTTGATTTAATTAGCTACCCAACCTCTGAAATTTCAGGCATTGTGTTAGAAACAATAACTCTTTTGTTATCATTAAACTGATGTTTGAACATATAAAATATCGTACAGTGGAAAATTTTCATTTCATTGTGAACCCTTTGAAACAAATGGTCTTGCGTAATAGAGTTAAAAGCAGTGTCCTGCAAGTTGGTATGAAAAGGCGTTAAAACAGTAGAGTGTAATTTATAAGAGATTTGGCTGCTACATCTAGTTGGTCAAATAATCACAATATAGTTATTTTGTTCATTTGAATTTCATGTATGAACCATTGTTGCAGGTCTTTTGGTTGAATAATGAAATAACTTCTCAACTGAAATTTTTGGATGCATCCATATTTGATTTTAATATGTGACAATTAAGCTGTTTCTTTCTTTAAGTGGACTACTCTGCATTTTGCTTCAATGTTTGTTTGAATCTCCCAACATTGGTAGACTAGTCTTATTGATATGACCAGCAATAATTATGCTGTATAGAAATTTGAAATAATTTTTCTAACTAGAATATTTTGTCCTAACACCAACTAAAGCTGATGGATTGGCAGATTCTTTAGGAATCTTGGAAAAAAAATCAACAGCATCATTTAGCATCCATATTCCATGCTGGCATGGATTGACCGGCTTGACAACATACAAACAGATATGCACACAAATATTCATATACAATGAATTTCTGCAGTTTCTGGCTACAAAAATTCTACATGTTGTGCTTGAAAAGAAGATCCATCAAGCTGAGCGAAATCGCAGTCATAGCATGTAAACGCACCCCGTGTCACGCAAATGGCACCCATTACACTCTTGGAATGGTTGGCGTTAAAAAGGGCATCCAGCTGTAGAAAATCATGCCAAATCAGACTGGAGTTTGGTGCAGCATTCCAACATGTGAGCCCAGTCAAACAGCCCAACCCATGCCAGCATGGACAATGGACGTTAAATGATGATGAAAAACACACACAAGTAAGCACATAAATGCAAAACAAGGAGGTGAAAAAAATAGTTCTCAGATACTGAAGTTAGAGTAATATGATGTTTGATCACAACTGTCTAATGAATGAATACATGAAACTCCAAGTAACAGTTTTTTGTGATGTTTTTGCAGCTTTAATAGAAAAGTATGTATATATATATATATATATATATATATATATTGCCAGTGCCGCTGGACTGGCTCCTGTGCAGGTGGCACGTAAAATACACCATTTCGAGTGTGGCCGTTGCCAGTACCTCCTGATTGGCCTTCGTGCTGGTGGCACATAAAAGCACCCACTACACTCTCTGAGTGGTTGGCGTTAGGAAGGGCATCCAGCTGTAGAAACTCTGCCAAATCAGATTGGAGCCTGGTGTAGCCATCTGGTTCACCAGTCCTCAGTCAAATCGTCCAACCCATGCTAGCATGGAAAGCAGACGTTAAACGATGATGATGATATATATATATATATATATATATATATATATATATATATATATATATAGATATATATATATATATATATAGATGACAGGCTTATTTCAATTTCTGCCAACCAAAAATCCACTCACAGGGCTTTTGTTGGTCTGAAGCTATTGTAGAAGACACTTGTCCAAGGTACCACACAATAGGCCTGAACCTGAAACCATGTGGTTGGGAAGCAAGCTTCTTACCACACAGCCATGCCACTCAAGAAACTGTAATTGAGTAATGTGTGTTTACAGATCCATGTTCTGTTACTAATTGATATAATTCTCTAGATAATGAAAAGAATAAGTAAAAAGGACTTTGGAAGCCTGTTGATTTATTTTAGTGTCCTTTATGAAAATTCAAAGGAAACAAAATATTACATACTCACATGTATGCATGTGTGTGTGTTACTGTTAGTAAATACACTCTATAATTTGAATTCATGGAAGTTGGTCTTTAGTCTCTTATCTTTAGTTTGATTTTAATATTTTAGGAAGAACTTGCTGTTCACAAAAGGAAAGTTCAAGAACTGGAAACCTGGATGAAGAATCTAAATTCTAAGAAGGTATTTACATTACATTATTTAATTAGTTCAGGATATCAAATTTTATAAAACTTTTTCTAATTCTACAAATTCCACTTTAAGAATGAGATTATCTATTTATAATAATTCTCAAGGGCTTCCCTTCTTGACCCTTCAGCATTTAAACTAGCCATTTCCAGCCCAAATATTTTACCATGTTCAATGGCCAGATCCAGCCTGTTGTACCTACTCTTCTATGTCATTCCAGAAATAAACAATCATATCATTGAAATTTGAAAGCCACAAGATAATACATGATTAATTCAAAACAATGTGAATAAATAAGTATTACATTTAACAGATTAATCCGAATGCTAAAGAGTTAAATTTTCTGCTATGGCCTGGAGGGCTATGATGAATAGATGGGGACTGAGTACTGAGTCCTGGTGATCTTCTACTTATACATTAAATTTGTTGCTGTATTCATTGTTAACTCTCAACCAACTAACAGCACCCAATACATGGCTCATGTGGATCACACAAGCCACTTGTCTATCCCTAACTTCCTCATTGACTATCAGGTCACAGAACAAGGGAACCTGTTGAAGACTTTATCCTTATTGATGAATCCCAAATATAGTGGCTTACAGTTGGCTAAATAATCTTTCTGTAGTTGTGTTGCTAGAAAGAGGGCATCAGTAGTACTTTTTTCAATCATAGAATTAAAGTGCACTTTGTCTAACTTAATTCTGTTCCTGATTAATTGGGCTATAACTCTTCCTATAATTCTCTTGACCTGGTTCAGCAATTTAATACTTCTTTAATTACTTTTGTCTAAAGGTAGCTGACGATAACGTTGCTATCCCTTCCTGTACAGCCTGATTAATTCTGCAGACAACTAAGTTGTATCCTACTCAACCAGATATTTTAAGCATCTCAGCAGTGACTCCTGATGGCCCAGAAAGCTTTCTCTGCCTTCATTTCCTTCATTGCTTCATTTATCCATCCATCTGCTCACTGAGTCAAGCTGTTATTAATTACATGTAAACAACAACCAAATATACCAAGTGCTACTATTGTTTGTTTACTCACTTGTATATAAAACAGGCTACCTACCATTATACATGATTGAATGAGTGATGCCAGAACTGAGAATAGAAAGTTGGCTTGCTGATCTATATCTCTTAATCTGATTAAAGTACTGAAATAAAAACCAAGGTTTTTCCTTATTTTTCTTTTTTATTTATAGCCAGCTCCTGTGTTATTACTGACTGGACCTTCAGGTGTTGGGAAAACAACAACTCTCAAAGTCCTTGCAAAAATGTTCAAATATGATGTCGAAGAGTGGACCAACCCATTGACATCTACTTTTGAGACTTTCTCTGATACATGGAATGCACAAGGTAAGTACACCTCATGATGGCTGATTGTTGTTTTTATTTATTGATTTTTTTTTAAAGCATTACTATGATGAATGTAGTTAATTATTCTATGGTATAGACAAGTTCTTGTTGAGTTGTTTAGTGCAATTTGGTTTTGATTCATAGTAGAGAATAGGTTTGGTGGTTATGGTATTCTGCTCATAATTGTAAGGTTGTGAGTTCAATTCCTGGTGACAGGTGTCCTTGAACAAGACACTTTTTTCATGTTGCTCCAGTCCACTCAGCTGGCAAAAAAGAGTTGTACCTGTAAATCAGTGGGCCATTCTTGTCACATTTGTGTCATGCTGAATCTCCCTGAGAGCTATGTTAAATGTACATGTGTTTGTAGAGTGCTCAGCTACTTGCAAATGAATTTCACGAGCAGGCTGTTCTGTTGGTTGGATCAACCAGAACCCTTGTAATTGACAGAGCGTCAGTCTCTATCCTGGTAGAGACTGTTTGTATTTCTTTAATTACTAATGTCTCTTGAATGGCATGAAATATAAATGAATGTTATAGAACCTATGTATTTCCTGGCATACAAGTTGAATTTTTCTGACCAAAATTTACTGCCAAAATAAATAAATAAAGAGGGTAGGTTGACCTACTCACTAAGATGACTTTGGAGGAGCAAACCTTCCATGTGAAATGCAGCAGGATTTAGGAAGATAGTAATGGTATTTGAATGTTTATACTATATGCTACATGAACTTACATGCCGGAAAATTCACTGTATTCTTCAAAGGAAAGGAACACTATGAAATACTTTGAAGTTGAAAACAATTTCTGGTTCATCAGCTGATCTTACTTAGTCAGTTTACTTGTGAAATAAATTTTTTTTTTTCAATTGTCTACAATTTGTAATTTTAAAATTGCTAAAACTGACAAAACTAAGAAAGAGAAATTGAAGCAAAAACCTGAAATTCAGATTTGATTATTTATTTTTAAAAAAACATCATCATTAGCAAATTGAGCTTCAATTTCAAATTTAATGTCTGCTTTTTTTTTTTTTTGAAAACAAAACATTTCAAAGAAATATATTTCACACTCATGTCTTTTAAATTCTTCTTTCCAAATTTTTCTCCAGTAGATGGCTCTCACTATGAATCTCAGGTGGGCCTCTTCAAGGAATTCCTTTTGCGTGCAAGTAAATACAAACGGTTGGACCTTCTTGGCTGTGAGCAGTTTCAGAAAAAGATTATCCTTGTTGAGGTTTGTATACAGAGAGAATACAATCATATTATAGACATGGCTTTATGGAATCAATGAAAATTGATTGTGTCAGATATTGTAGATAAAGTTCAGCAACACAGTATCTTGTAGTTATGGAAATACCATGTTGATATTAATTATTATTAACAAAATATAGATGCAAGCATGGCTGTGTGTTTAAAAATTTGGTAGATGGTAACTGTACATATATTATCATCATTTAATATCTGCTTCCCATGCTGGCAAGGGTTGGACGGTTTGGCAAGAGCTGTTCAGACTCCAATTGTATGTTGTGGCATCTTTTCTATAGCTGGATGCCCTTCCTAACACCAACCACTTTACAGAGGGTGTTAGGTGCCTTTTGCATGCCACTGGCACAGGTGCGTTTATGGAGTTTCTATCTCTTACACATGTCCCCTCCACAGTAAGAGATCAGCAGTTCTTTATACAGCTGTCCTCGTTCATATACATTACATACCATACCAGCCTTCTCTTTTGTACACCACAGCTTACACCTAATTTTTTTATCAAGACACACTTTATTGTACAAGCACACAGACATTGCATATCCAGTGAAACATATTAGCTTCATATCTTTCAAGCCATCGCATGTCCTCTGTGGTCACAGCCCATGTTTCACTGCCATGTAGCATGGCTGTTTGCTCACAGGCATCATACAATCTGCCTTTCACTCTGAAGGAGAAGCCCTTTGTTACTAACAAAGGTAGAAGCTCTCTGATCTTTGCCCAACCTATTCTTGTTCTAGCAGCTACACTCTTGGAGCATCCATCTATCAACTACTTCTAAGTGTCTCCTCTGACATTTAACAAAGTCTATTTTTTGTACATTTCTAGTGATTATTGTTCCTTTACATCTGCCACACACAAAGACTACTTTGTCTTTTAACCTTATTCTGATATTGCTGCACCTCTTGTATGTCTATAGCTTGCACTTGACACACCTCATGGAGTTTCTATCTATGCCTTTTCTACTTATTGAGCAGGGCTGTCTCCCTGAAGGGATTTGTGATTTGTCTTACTAAGACTTTGGTCTTCGCTAAATTGACTCTAAGGCCCTTTGATTCCAGACCTTGCTTCCGCACCAGGAATTTCTTTTCTAGTTCTGGTAGAATGAGGTCATCAGCATAGAGGAGCTCCCAAGGGCAGATTGTCTTAAATTCCTCTGTTATTGCTTGAAGGACTATGATGAACAAGAGGGGCTGAGGACCGAACTTTGGTGAACTCCTACTTGTACACTGAATTCATTGTTATACTCATTGCCAACCCTCTCCTTAATGACAGCATCACTCTACATGGCTTGTACAGCTCTCACCAACCACTCATCTATCTCTAGTTTCTGCATTGACCACCAGATAAGGGAGCAATAGACCCTGTCAAAGGCTTTCTTCATGTCAGCAAGTACAGAGTTTATTTTTGGCCAAGAATTTCTCCTGCAGCTGCCTTACCAGGAATATAGGATCAGTGTTACTTCTCCCTAGCATGAAACCAAACTGCATCTATTCTTGACTAATTCTCTTCTTAATTAGTTGGGCTATGACCCTCTCTGTAACTTCCACTACCTGATCCAACAATGGAGATTTTCCACATCTTCATATACTTTATGATTTTATCTACCAAGCTACTGTCTAAAATGTAGTCACTTCATGGTGGATTTATTGTTTCTAACTATTTCTCTTTCAGGATTACCCCAATGTACTTTTCCAGAATCCTACTAGTTTCCAATCTATTATTCAGTAAGTATTCACAATTTAAAATACCCAAAATTCTGGAGTTTTTAATTTAACTTTAAAAACACCATTGGTGTGTGTGTTTACATCTTCTTTTTCCTGAGAATGAGTTAGATGGATTCTTGTGGTTCAAGTCTTTATTCAGAATTGCTACTCTCTTTGATGGGTCTGCATATTCCACTTTTTGGCATGGTTTCTATGGCTGGATGCCTTGTCTATTGCCAACCACTTTATAGAGTATATTGTTTGTATTTTTCCATGGCACCAACATAGTTGTCTTGATCACACCAACAGAGGTTGTTTTGATCACAACAAAAGGAGTCTTCTCTTTTCTGTTGTCTTCATTTATTCATTCAACTGTACCAAAGGATTGTCTTGTCCTTGACAACACCAGAGCGAACGTTAAACGATGATGATGATGATGATCTGAAAGGAAGAAGTTTGTGATGTTACTTGGTAATAATAGGGAGGTTCACAGATGGTGGCTAGTTGAATATCACATTTATTGAAATCCAATAGACCAGTCACTGGTTTACTGCATTTTTATTGGTGAGAGTGATAAGGGATTGTTTGTACCTTAGGCAGAATAAATACCAATTGTTTTTTTTTTTATTCAAAAGCATTGTTTTTTCCATTTTCCTCACTCTTATTTACATATTTGACCAGTATATAACAAGCTTTCACACAGTTTCTGTCTGTCAAATTCCACTTGCAACTCATGGCTATAATAGAGAGACCTCCTCGTCTCCTAGTGCTGATGTATATTTTTCAACCCATGCTAGCATGGAAAAGTGAGTTTTAAAAAAAGAATGAAAGATTGTGTGTATATATGTGAGTGTGTGTGTGTATACTTATATATGAATTATATTTTTTATAAAAGCTTCATAGGATCATCATTGTTTAATGTCCGTTTTCCATGCTGGCATGGGTTTGATGGTTTGTGAAGGAGCTGGTCAGCCACAGATACAAAAAAACAGATATTTAAACCCATTGGACACATACGTACACTCAAATACACTCACCAACGCAGCTCACATAAGTGCACTCACTCTCGAAATCAATCCAATCTGAGCATACTTATACACACATCCATACTCACACACACTCTCACTCACATACATGCAGACATACACATGTTTCTTTTTATTTCTAATATTCTGTTTTCTCAGAAAATATATTTCTACTGGGCTGAATCCACTGGTGTTTATAATAAGTGATTCTGCAAGTAGCAGCCACAATGAAAGACTTCTGTTTCCAAGTGAATTCCAGCACAATATTGGCATGAGTCACATAAGGTAAGGTTTCTTCAGATTTTTATTTTGAAAATATCTCAGGAATTTTAGAAGATAAAATGGCAGAAAATAATGTCAGAATACTTGCTAAGGAGGAATAAGTCTTGTTTAACTGAAGGGCATCCTGTATTTTTGTCTCAGTTTATCTTCAACCACATAATCCAATGTGTTCTTTCTTGCTTTTAAGATGGTGAAATATGATGTAAAGTAGATTTAGCTGCTATTTTAAGCATGACAAGTGTCCATGTAGAGACTTGAGATTTGAGTGACGAATCAATAAAAAGCCAATCTACAAAATGAAAGGTCACAAGTTCATATCCCATGTGTCAATGGCCCATGTACTTAAATTTCTAAGTCTTCCAACAATCAGCTA
Source organism: Octopus bimaculoides (assembly GCF_001194135.2). Classification (NCBI taxonomy): domain Eukaryota; kingdom Metazoa; phylum Mollusca; class Cephalopoda; order Octopoda; family Octopodidae; genus Octopus; species Octopus bimaculoides. Next base: position 72,634,826 of record NC_068987.1, read on the forward strand.
GCAGTAAATAAGGACTTCTCAGAATAATGTAAAATTGCATTTCTAGGTTTGTTTCTTCCTTTCCTCGTAACTTGGAAATAAGGGTTTCACCAGGCTGTTTTTGTTGTATAGCTGTAACTACATTGTTCAATATGTTTTTCCATTTTTATTATGATTGTTGAGTGTCATTTGAAGGGGATTTGATAGCTATTTCTAGTAAGGTGAACAATCTTGTATTTTACAGATGCTTTCTAGCATATGTATGTTTTTCTATTCTGGCACGAGTTGGACAGGTGTTCTGAAACAATATTACTTATTATCAAATAATGGTAAATACACAATAAACAAAGAATAATTTACTTTCAAATATTGATTAAAGCCATTTTTATTTCACTTGTGTTGTTCAAATTTTTGAAGAAAGTGATGTACATCACAATATTTCTTTTACTGCTACTCTAGATATCTAATGTTTCAGTGATTTTTTTCAAAGGAGAGTGGTAGACAGTGAGCATTTTTACATCAGCCTTTCTCACTTCCTTTCTGCTCTTTAAAGATTTGTTTTTGAATAGAAAATATAGAATATTTTAGTTCCAGAAAACCCAGAATTAAAATAAGAGTGTTATATACAGCAAATGGATAAGTAAAATACATTTTATTTCAGTTTCAACCCTGTAGCACTTACTATTCTTACCAAAGTCCTCACTAAAATTGCCTTAAAAGAATCTGTAAAGGTCAGTCAACTTCAGTTTTTTTCCTCTATTTCATCACACACATTTTTCTTTTCTTTTTTTCTTTTCTTTTACTTGTTTCAGTCATTTGACTGCGGCCATGCTGGGGCACCGCCTTTAGTCGAGCAAATTGACCCCTGGACTTATTCTTTGTAAGCCTAGTACTTATTCTATCTGTCTCTTTTGCCGAACCGCTAAGTGATGGGTACATAAACACACCAGCATTGGTTGTCAAGCAATGCTAAGGGGACAAACACAGACACACAAACACACACATGCATATATATATATATATATATATATATATATATATATATATATATATATATATATATATATATTTATACATACATACATATATACATACATACGACGGGCTTCTTTCAGTTTCCGTCTACCAAATCCACTCACAAGGCTTTTGTCGGCCCGAGGCTATAGTAGAAGACACTTGCCCAAGATGCCACTCAGTGGGACTGAACCCGGAACCATTTGGTTAGTAAGCAAGCTACTTACCACACAGCCACTCAACACATTGTCAACACTTTTCTGAAGAATTTTATCACTATGGAGTTTACTGTTTATGTTTCTTCTGCTCACATTCCAGATTGAACAGTAACTTCATCCTGTTATCTACATTTTCAGGGTCTCAAAGATATTTTAGTTACTCTCCTAACTCTTCAGGGTAACAGATGAAAACAAGTATTTTAAATAGTCTGCTTGCTTCATGCATATAGTTAGTAAACACAATGCAGTGTGGTTCCAGATCCAGTTGCACGTAACTTGGTCTTCGTACCTTAATCCTAATTTCTTTACTTCGGCCCATAAACTGCTCAAGTAACATCATGCTTTTATCTTTTCTGTCTTTTAATGTCTATCATTCAACACTTGCATTGGTTTTATTAGTCTACAAGCACAGCATTTGTTCATATGAGGGGGTACTGAAAAGTTCCTGGCTTTAAGGGTGTCACAAATGGCTCAACCTTCAGAACCACTGCAATTAGTGTATGAGTCTGAGAGAATATGTTCAATAAAATCAATTAACTAATTCTCCTGTATTTTCTTTCACCCAAAGCCAGGAACTTTTCAGCACCTCCTCATACATCAACCATTTTATAAAGCACAATGGCATTATACTATTACATTTCATTTATTTTTCATTGTGGATTTATTATGACATGATACAGTGACAAAATGAACTGAATTGGGTTAATGTAATATTAGCAAACTCTGTAAAGTATTTGGCATTATGAAGGGCATCCAGCCATAGAAACCATGCTAAAACAGATATGGAACCTGGGCAGCTCTTTAGTCGACTAGCTTCTCTCACGTGGGCCAATCAGGTGGAACTAGCATTGAGGATGTTCGAATGGTGCTGTTTATGTGCTGCTGGCATGGGTCCAGTCAGGCAGTACTGGCATTTACTACACTCGAATGGTGCTTTTTACATGCCAGTGATATGGGACTAGTCAGGTGGGACAGGCAATGACCACGCTCAAATGGTGCTTTTTACATGCCACTGGTTTGGGAGCCAGTCAGGCGGTATTGGCATCGATTATATATATATATATAATGCAGGTTCAGGCATGGGTGTGTGGTTAGGAAGCTTGCTTCCCAACCGCATAATTTCGAGTTCAGTTCCACTGCATGGCATCTTCAGCAAGTGTCTTCTGCTATAGCCTCAAGGTGACCAAAGCCTTGTGATTGAATTTGGTAGACAGAAGTTTCTGTCATTTGTATTCATGTGTGTGTGTGTGTGAGTGCTTCTGCTTTCCTAATAGAGAGAAGGGTAAAAAAGAATGATATACATATATAACATTTTGTTTATTTAACCTTTGTTTTGTAGAGTACCAACAAGATAAGTATGCCATCAAAAACGGTTCTGGAGTCTATAGCTCTATCCAGCAATGGTGACATTAGAGGAGCTGTCAATGTATTGCAGTTTTCTTGTTTAAAAGGTTTGTCAAATTTGCATTTTGCATTTTTCTTGTAGCTATCTCAATATATTACTGTGCAGCCCCAGGTCAGCTTTATGCAGGTAAACTCAGGGCTTGTGCAGGTAATTGGTTAAATGATAAGCTGTGAGTCACAGATCTATTGTTCTAAATACACCATATCTTCACCTAGCTTTACATCTTTTTTCTATGCTGGCATGGGTTAAATGAATACATATTGATATTGTATTTTTTTTATATAGCTTGGTACACTACCTGCCACTTACCCTTACTTGTTTTCAAGTAAGGAAGTTTTTGTTCTACTTCAAAAGCATAGAGTTACCTGACAATTTATTGACCAGAAAATGTCAATAAACAACACTAGTCATAGTTTAGAGCAGCAGAATGTAAACATTCACATCTACATGCATACATGTGACAGGCTTTGTGCAATTTTTGTGTACCAACTTCACCCACATAGCATTGGTTTGCCAAAAGCTATAGTTGAAGGCTCTGGCCAATGAGTCTTGAAACCATAAAGTTGTGAAGCAGACTTAGCCACACAGTCATACCTGCATACTTAATATTTATCCTTGCTTGCATGAGGACATGTTGAGTAATATACTTTACTCAGGAATGCAAGAAAAGGCCAGCACTGGACTTGGACTCATTCATCTTGCCTCCACAAATAAACATTGTCCTTGAGCCAAGAAGGGTGCTTCTAGATCACTGATTCTTAGCTGGGGTTCCATATAAGATTTTGTTAAAATATATCTGCAATAAATTGGTTATACTTCTACAATAAACAAAATATTTTAACAATTTTTTTACACAATTTGTAATAATATTTAATTATAAAAATATAATATGATATTTTTAAACATTGAATAGCTAGGAAGGTCAATCCAAGTAAAATAGGATTCAGAGTGGTCAGTGGGTTGACAACTACTGCTCTAGATGGTTGTTTGATATGATATAGCTGTGAAACTTCTCTCAAATCACACCATATCATCTTGAAATAGGAAGGACAGATTGGACAGTGTAGTCTTGGACATACAAAACCATAGGATGGTTAAGGCTAGAATGCCTTGAATCATAAACCTGCAGGAAGGGTATCCAGCTGCAGAAATTCCATCGGATCCATGTGAACATGGAAAATTTGATGATGATGAAGATATATTAGATGTTTTGATGGTGCTGTAAAAGTTCACAACCAAAGGAAGTAGAAGTAACAAAGGAGTTATGAGTCAACTTAATGCTTACTTTTTATTTACCATCAGATCTTGATATGTTCTTCTGTGTTGTTGTTATTGTTACCATTAAATTGTGAGATCATAAACGTTTCCTACTGTTTTTCTTCTTCATCCCAGATACTTCTGATCTCATTGGTACTTTCTCCCAGAAACACAAGCAGAGGTCAAAGTCCACATCACAACTTAAACAGAAACACACCACAAGTACAGATTCTTCACCTGGTGATGTCCAATCTATGCCTTGTATTGGTGGCAAAGATGGATCCTTATTTCTTTTCCGTGCTTTAGGAAAAATACTTTATTGCAAACGTGAGTAGAATTCTTTTTTTGCTTTTCTCTTTATCGTTTCTTTTTGCTGCTTTTAAATCCATTTCTCATTTTGGAATTGTTGGGTTTGGTATTGTGGGGTGGGGTGTGGTGGTATTTTGTTGGGTTTGATATTGTGCTGAGCTTGGTATTGTGTGGTGGGAGGTATTGCAAAGGGTTTGGTATTGTGGTGGGTTTGATACTGTGCTGGGATAGTATTGTGGTAGGACTATGTTATTTTTGTAAGATTTTGTTGGAGTTATTTTATGGCTTGGTCAGAGGAGCAAGGCCAATGGCTAATTACTGTTTTGGGAGAAAGAAACTCGATACCTGAACCATACATTTATTGTATTTTTCTATTTCCAGGTGAAACAGACCCTTCCCAAAGCAAACAATCTTTGTTACCTGCTCATTTAACTCATCACGAAAGGCTACCATTACGTGAAATACCCGAAGTTCGTTGATTTCTTTTTTATTTCTATTTTTTTTACTATTTTATTTTTACTGTTTGACTAGTTTTATATCTGAGTTATTTTAAAACCTTTATTTGTTGTTTAACTCCAACACTGCTTTATGTTGTAGTGTAACAGTTATTGAAATGAGAGTAGTTTTGTTGACTTATTACATAAACTAATGTGGAGGTATTTTTATGAATTTTACCAATATATATAAAACATTAGAGAGATTTTTGAACACCATAAACATATACACACAACTGGAGATATTAAAGACCAAGAAAAGAGCCTCTACATGGTTAATTGACCTGCTAGAAATAGAAGTCAGATCAGACTTCAGCTTTTCAAAAAGGTGCGACGTCTTGAATAATGCACCTACTAAAGTGATAGGATGGGCATGACTAGAATGCACCTGATTTTAAGTCAGTTCTGTTAAAGTTGACTTATGGTTAAATAACAGCAGCTGAAAGTTGTTGTTGCTGTTAGTAGACTAACACTGTAATAAGAGGGGGCTCATATGTAGACTTAGTATATACTCTAAGCTGGAGCCTTTATTCTATGACTAACTTGGAATCAAAGGTCAGTTGCGAGCTAATGTTTGAAGCATCATCGTTATCAACATTTAACGTCCACTTTCCATGCTGGTATGGGTTGGACGGTTTGACAGGGAGGTAGCTGGCTGGCAGGGAGCTATACAGACTCCAGCTGTCTGTTGAGGCATGGTTTCTGTGGCTAGATGCTCTTCCTAGTGCTAACCACTATAGTGTATGCAGGGTGCCTTTTATGTGCCACCGTTATGGGTGTGTTTACGCAGTACTGGCATGGCTGCATCTACACAACACTGGCATGAGTATTCTAATGCAGCACCGGCACAGGTGCTTTTTAAGTGGCACTGGCACCTGAAAGGAAAAACTTGTATGTGTGGAAGACAGCGATTTTACTTAGCTTGACATGTCTTATCAAGTACAGCAAATCGCTACATCACCTCGTCCCTTGTCATTTCCTCAGTGAGACCTTTTCTAATAATCTGGTCCCACCCACATACACTGACATTAATTGCATGTATGCACACACACACACACACACACACACACACACACATCTGTACAACCTTGTAGCCTGTTGGATATCACTTTAAATAGGCAGCTGCTGGGGTGCAGGCATAGAGGAATGCCAGTGGAAGTAGTGAAGAATGATTAGTGAAATGAAATGGAAGTGGGATAGATCATGAAGACAACAATAAAGAATATGTCTTGTATTGTAAACTTTATGGCTTATCAATTTTTTCTGTTGTGTATTTATTTTACAGGAAGTAGTTGATAAATCTCACATGTCTGGGGAGCTGTTCACCACTTTTCTCCAACAGAACTACATTGATTTCTTTCACAGTATTGAAGATATTGAGTGTGCAAGTGAATACTTAAGTGATGCTGATATTTTTACACTTGATTGGTCTGTACGTATTTTTTATCTGCTTTGTCACTTTTACTAATTTTCATGGTTCAGTTTTTTTTTGTCTTCCTTGTGATTGAAATGTGTGTATGAAGTGGCAGGTTTCATAGGTTTGGTGTGACAGCTTATTAGTTGCAAATTCATATCCACTATAGATCTTTCCTTGTGTTTCTGGTTATGATAGTATATTCTTTACACTTCAGTACACCAGGCTCTGTGGTTGAAAAGTTTGTCTTGTGATTATATAGCTTCAAGTTTGATTCCTTGCATGGCACTTTGAGGAAGTATCTTCTATGGTTTCAATCCTATTGTCATTATGGGTTTATATCCTTTTAACATATTGGCATGGATTTGATGGGTTGTTACAGTCAACGTATATTTGAGGGTGCAGTTGCTCTTCCTAATGCCAATCACTTTATAGTGTACTGAGTGCAATTTTCCATAGTACCAGCACCTGAGAGATGGCCATTTCCACAGCACTATGAAAGAGACTTCTTGACCTAACTATGCTCACTCACAGGCCATAGATCATCATCATCATCATCATGTCCACTTTTCCATGCTTGCTTGGGTAGAATGGAGTTTATTTAGGTACATTTTTTTTGTGACCAGATGCCTTTCCTCTTGTCATCTCTTAGCTGCTTCCAAGCAAGGTAATGTTTCCTTATGACAGACATATTTTCACAATGTTTGAAATGAATGACGCTATATAACAGTGACACTTGTTTACATCTGTCACACAATATCAAAACAAGGAGATAAATATATGCACTCAAACTCACAAACACATTTATACATACATGTGCGTGCACACACACATATACATACATACATGTATACATAGGCTTCTTTTCAATTTCCATCTACCAAACCCACTCACAAGAATTTGGTCATCTTGGGGCTAGCAGAAGATGCTTGCCCAATATGCAACACAGTGGGCCTGAACCTGAAATCATGTGGCTGGTACTGCTTGTATATATTCACATATGTGTATGTGCTTGCTTGTATCTTTTGTTGATATATATCTGAAGAATTTGGAAAACTAGTGGCAGTTTCCTTGTCACTTTTGTCATCAGAAATGCTGTGGACCTTTGATTGCTTCATTGATACCAACACTACAGGTTTTTTCTGAGAAAGTGAGGCTGTCATAGTTGGATCAGTCTGTTCAAGAAACTCTATGACTTTATTGAAAAGTGCCACAAAATGTCCGAGACAACTTCCCATTGATAGCCAACGTATATCTGTCGAATACAATAGACGGTCGAATGTTTCATCTGTACAAACTTCTTGAAAATGCCTGTCTTGATGAGCAGATCTTTTGATTTTTTTTTTACTGCGGAAGCAATTAAGTCTAAGGTTTCAGAAAATATATTATTTCCAGTTCTTTTTGCTATCAGGTTTTCTCGATGGAGAACACAATGAATTGTGAAGACAGGATTAAATTCTATCCATCTGGCAACAAAACCCTGGGACTTGTCAATCATAGATGGTGCTCCGTCAGTGCATATTGATATGAGTTTGAGGGGATCAATGCCCTTTGAAGTAAGATAATCCATGACTGCATTGTAGATTGTCTCTCCTGTGTTTTTCAGTACGGTTTTTATAAAGTGTAGGTTTTCACAAACTGTGGTACCTTTCACATAACGAGCAAAGGCAAGGACAACATATTTGTTGTCAAAAGTGCTATCATCCACTGTCAACGAGAATCTGCAGTGTCGCAAGTCTTCTACAACTATGGATTCGACATCTTTGGCCATTTCACAAATGCGGGGAAATACAGTGTTGTTTGAAAGTGGAATACTTGCTAAAACTGAGACAGCGTTTGGCACAGTAGCAACTTTATGTGCTTCAAGTATGGAGGGCTTAATCAGATCTTCACCAATGGTATGTGGGTGACCCTGTTTTGCTATCATGAGCGAAATGTTATAGGACGCCTGCAGACCAGAATGGTTGTTAGTATGAATGAAGAAAAGTTTTGAGCGATGAAGATGAGACATTTTTTTTGCGATGGTATTCTTCAAAGTACTCCTTTGGCTTGCCAAATAAACCAGGATGGATTTTTTATAGATGATATAACAATTTTGAGGGTTTCATTGAGTCATTAGTTAATACTTTTGAGCAGATAATACACTGTGGTAAAAAAGGGTCTTCTACATTGGATACAAAACCATATTTGATATAATCTTTCTGATATCGTCTACAGAATCTTTTTTCCAAGTCGGTGGACGGAGAATTAAAGGAATGTTTTTCCATATCACTGACAACAAAATTTCTACAGATTACAATTAGACTAACACTTGCATAAAAATGTATGTACCTGGAGAGATAATACGTATGTTGGGTAAGCTGTAAGAATTGCGGATTCGTTAGCAATCCTCAATTCAAAAGTCAGGTAGAAAACATGATCGTGTTAACCAGCTGAGAATACACAATTTTTTGTGTGTTTTTAATGTGCACAAGCGTGGATCCGATTGTACCTGTCTGGTACGCATCCGTGTATGATTGGAGAGCTAATTGTCCTATAGGCAATGAGTGCATTCGTATGTGCTCACGCATATACAATGAGGCATATTTCATTTGTGCAACATGTGCATGTACGGAAAAATTTTAATTCTTCAGAAAATTTTCCACGAACCATCAGAATTTTTCTGTGGACCAGCTAGTGGTCCACATGGACCAGGTTGGGAACCCCTGTTCTAGATTGAGAAGATTTACCTCCTGTATATGGTGAGAGAAATGTGTGACATGAGGCTGATTGATAAGAGGAGGACTGAGGACTTGATAGGGATGTTGGGGTTGGAGGAATCAGTGGAATGGCTGGCAAAGATGAATGGAGTGTGGTGGTATGAGCATGTGTTGAGGAGGGATGAAGAGCATGTTCTGATGAGCGTACTAGAGTTTGGGGTAAATGGACAGCAAAAGCGAGGTAGACAGAGGAAAATGTGGAGGAGGAGATTGGGAGGGTTGGCTTGAGAAGGGAGAGGAAGGGAGGACGCCCAAAACCAGGCGAGATGGTGTATGGGCAGTTGCTATGCCAATGCGGTAGATTCGGCAACCCCTGTTAATGGGGACAAAGCCTGGATTTAAAATGATGGAAATGGAATGGATATGAATGTGACTCTCTGCCAGCTTTTGATCAGCACTTGACCAGATTAAAGGAAAGTCTAACTGGAAAATTGCTCAGACATATGCTACATATATGTGGTCCTGTTAAAATGCTCTTCCACTATATTGAAAGTAAGGGTTCCAGTAGAATATTTTGCCAGTGAGATCATACAATCTTTAATGTGGCCCTTCTAAAAATCATCATCACTATCATCAATTTTTATTTTTTGCCAATACTAGCCTATGTTAAATGGATTCATAGGACACTTATTTCTCTGTTCACCTTGTTCGTACTGTTATTAAATCAGTTTTAAAGTTAGTTGTTAGTTTTGTGATAAAGGAACCTCTTTTGATCAAGCGGACTTATTTTTTGAGGTTAACTACGCACTATGGGATTGACACTTAATCTATATTCAAATATAGTTAGTTGATAAACTAGACCAGAAACAAAACAAGACAAAAGAGAAATAAAACATCTAAGCTTGACACTAACACCCTATTTGTTGGTTAAGTCAGACCTAGATTTTCCTGTTAGTGCATTTAGTTAATAACTGGCTTCATACAAAACTGCATGGACAGTGTTAATGCTAATTAGCATACTTCAACAAACTCTGTTTAATGTACTTAGTGTCATTACAAAATCAGCAGGACTGCAAGACTACTAAGTATTAAATCTGCAAGAAATAACTAATTTCCATAGCTGAGCTTTACATGAATTTGAAAACATGAATAATGATGTTGACAGATTGTCTAATTCTGTTTTAAGTAAGTTAGTGTTAACAAATTCAATGCATTTAATGTTAAAAGCTAATCCAGAAATAAGTATTAAGGTGAAAAAATATAAAAAAACCAAAATTCGTAAATGACTTATTATTTTCATAATTCTGCTTTAGTTATATAAAATTTTCCTTTTGATAAATCTATTTGCACTCATGCACATACACATGAACATAAACTCATAATTCTTATTATGACTTTTAATCTTTATGTAATTGACACAATGTGCTCAGTACTCTAACGTAGAGCTAAAAAAATGTAAATCTAATGTGCATGCAGATATATACATGTATATGTATGTGTGTATCATCATCATCATATGTCCATTGTCCATATTGGTATGGGTCAGACTGTTTGACCTGGGGTGGTAAGCTGGAAGGCTGCACAAGACTCCATTCTGATTGGCATGGTTTTCTATGGCTGGATGTCCTCCCTAATGCCAACCACTCTGAGAGTGTAATAGGTGCTTTTGTGTGCCACCAGCATGAGTGCCATTTGTGTGACACCAGTATCTACTACGACTGATTTTGCTCAGCTAGATGGGTCTTCTGAAGCATGACATAATGCCAAAGGTCTTGGTCATTCCCTCCGTGAGGCCCAACACTCAAAAAGAACTCAGCCACTTTGATTTCCTGAGGTCCAATATATATATATATATATATATATATATATCTATACTATATATAAAACAGAGATGTGTGTGTAATCGCTTATCACGTGAAAACGGCTTCACTATTTACTTCCATACTTGTGATGCAGGAATAATTTGACCTCTGATAAATCTTAGGTTCTTCATTTGATTTTTTTTATTAAGATAAATAATATTGCTTTATATTTAAGATTCACTTCTTTAAAAATGTTCCTCAATGTCAACTTCCGGTAGCCATAGTTTTTTCTTCACTTTAACTTCAATCGTTACTGTTTGCACTAAAAGTTTACTCACATTTACTGATGTA
>NC_068987.1:72647389-72648998 GCF_001194135.2 Octopus bimaculoides
TTCTACTATAGCCTCGGGCCGACCAAAGCCTTGTGAGTGGATTTGGTAGACGGAAACTGAAAGAAGCCCGTCGTATATATGTATATATATGTGTATTTGTGTGTCTGTGTTTGTCCCCCCAACATCGCTTGACAACCGATGCTGGTGTGTTTACGTCCCCGTAACTTAGCGGTTCGGCAAAAGAGACCGATAGAATAAGTACTAGGCTTCCAAAGAATTTGTCCTGGGGTTGATTTGCTCGACTAAAGGCGGTGCTCCAGCATGGCTGCAGTCAAATGACTGAAACAAGTAAAAGAGTAAGTACCAATAAGCAACAACTTCATTCCCGGGCAACGCCGGGTGGCTCTGCTAGTATATATATATATTTTTTTTATTATCATCATTGTCGTTTAATGTTCGCTTTCCGTGCTGGTATGGGTTGGACGGTTTGACTGAGGGCTGGCAAGCCAGAAGGCTGCACCAGGCTCCAATCTGATTTGGTAAAGCTTCTACAGCTCGATCCCCTTCCTAACCACTCCGAGAGTGTAGTGGATGCTTTTTACGTGTTACCCGCACGAGGGCCACTCAGGTGGTACTGGCATCGACCAAGCTTGAATGGTGCTTATATATATAAATATAAGAGAACATTATTATTACTAAAAATAATAATGTTAGTGACCACTAGCATAAAAGCCGTATATGCAAAATTAATAATTATATACTTATATATAATTATACGTATATACACACAGTAGAACTTTGGTTTTTGAACAACTCTGATCACGAATAAATCGTACTTTATCTCTTGTTGTTCTCATATTCATTTAATGCAGTTGAACCTCAGTTTACGAATCCCTCTGAAATACTATAATAAAAATACAGATAGGGAAAATCATATTTTTAATTAAAGATGTGATTTTCTCTATTTGTATTTTTGTTACCTAATACTTGAAATTTCTTGAAATTCTTTTAAATGATATTTGGATCTACTTACCATACATGCAGAGTTACCTTGGATGTTTATTCTGCTTGCATTTGTTGGTGTCTAATTGTTTGATATAGTTAACCAAATTCACATAAAATTGAGTGCTTTATTGATATTTGCCTGGAATTTTTTATCCCTTTTTTCTTTATATACTGTTCCGTGCAAAAGTCTTCAGCCACTTTAAACTATATAAATTTCTACTAATTGCCAACTTATAAGTGGATGTGTCGCTTTGCATTTTGTACAGATGAAACACGTTCTGAGTCATTTCCATACAAAGTCATTTCCGTACCTAATCATTTTTCTGTTTTAAAACACTATCTTTATTAGTTTATGTGAGGTGGCGAAAAACTTTTGCATGGCCATTTTAGGTGGTTGTCTCTCATCTTCCCCTCTCATTCAGAATATCTAACTACAAAATATAATGATTAGGTAGGGAAATGACTCTGACAAGGCCAATGTTTCATCTGTAAAAAAACACAATGCGAAACATCACTTATAAGTTGGCAATTAATAGAAATTTACAATAGCTTAAAGTAGCTGAAGACTTTTCCACGGTACTGTATATACATACATCATCTACAATGTCTGCCTTCCATGCTGGCATGGGTTGAACTATATCATCATCATCATCATCATCATCAT
>NC_068987.1:72649413-72650620 GCF_001194135.2 Octopus bimaculoides
AATTATATACATACATATATGAGAGAGAGAGAAAGGGAGAATATGAGGAGTTTTTGTCAGGATAACTCAAACTAATAGGTATGCATTCTGAGTGCTTTTTACCATTTTGTACTATTTTTACCATTTGTTATGTAGCTAAATTTAGATTGAATTAAATGAAATTAAATGTCCTTGTCCTGCATTGACTAATTGTTAGCCTTTCCTCACTACTTTAATTTACACACACACACACACACACACGCATCCTGTATTGATTTGTTTGACTAAACCTTTCAAGGCAGCGTCCCAATGTTCCAGTGACTGAAACAAAAAAATGAAAACATCTTTAAATCATATTTTCTTTAAAAAAAAAAAAAAAATTCAAATTTCTGGATTATTTCAGGTCAGAAGTACCTTACAGGACTATGCTGTATCTATAGCAACCCGAGGTATCATGCATAGCAATACATTGGATAAAACCCAAAACTCAGATAACCGAATGAGTTTCAGACCTTTACACAAACCAGAACTGTATTCGGTCCGAAGAAAGGTGAGTATTAAAAGTCACTTATTAAGATTATTTTAGATTGGTACTGATTTACAAACCACCTATGATGATGAATACTAAAGAATAAAGCCAACAAGGAAGTGGGGAAACCTTTTCCACCCCAGGGCTGTTCTGTATGCAAGCCTGTTGGGTCTTTTCATGCTCAGAAAAATAATGAAGGTTTAATTTTGCAAATGTATGGGTTATGTAATTTGTAGTATTAAAATAACAACTACCCATACCTTAGAATTCAGGTATGGGTAGTTATAAAACCCCTGATTTTTGGGAAATTAATCAGTGATTGTTTGTTGTCAATAGACTCCATGACACTCACCTTTGAGATATTGGCTATTTTTATGCCATGTTGATTACTTAAATCCAACAAGACTTATTTGAATTTTTGTGTAAACTCTAGTAGTTTAGTATGAAAGAATTAGCTAGTATAAATATTATGTCGTAACTCTCTACAACGAATTTCTTTGACTTCTAAATGTACTGTAAATATTAAATGTACATCAGTACACTAATGTAGCAAATAATTTCTCTTTCTTCATTTTCTTCAACCTGTTACTGAAATTTATTTCTGCAACTATGAAACTGTTTTTTTTTATAGCAGTGAAAAAGAACATGAACTTATTTATCTTCAACATACATGTACGTTTCAGCGTCTTGATATAGATA
>NC_068987.1:72650705-72655061 GCF_001194135.2 Octopus bimaculoides
ATATATATATATATAATTCATCATGGTATTTATGTAGCTTGTATTAAGATTTACGTATAGTGATAATACTTATAATTAAGTTATAAGTGATGGATTTATCAATATAGATTCCTACTCAAGAAATAAAATATATTTATTATCTATTCCAAGTCGAAACCATATAAATAAGATAAAATAAAACACCCTTATAAAAGTGGTACCCAATTCACTGTTATACCATCAACAACTACAAGCTGGAGGTAGTCTATGAGGTCATCTACCTTGGCTCTACCATTTCTGATGACCTCTGCCTAGACTCTGAGATGAGTAGGCAAGTTGGATGAGCATCTTTCACATTTCCTAGGTTCATAAAGAGAGTTTTGGGAAACAGAAACTGACTGCAAACACCAATGTTGCTGTCTATAAGGCATGCATCCTTAGCACACTATGGCAGTGAGACCTGGAGCCTCTAGTCCAGACAGGAGCAGTGTCTCAACATCTTCTGCCTTTGTAATCTGAGATGCATCTTGGCTATCAAGTGGACTGACCAAGTCACCAACACTGAAGTCCTCAACTACGCCAAGATACTCAGTATATTCACCCTGCTCCAGCAGCGCCATTCACACTGGCTCAGTCATGTACATCGTATACTGGATAGAAGGATCCCAAAAGACCTCCTGTGTGGAGACTTGGCCAACGACATGAGCACAAGGATGACCTCATTTTCATTTCAAGGACATCTGCAAGAGATATGAAGGCAATCAATCTGGACGTCCTGAGATGGGAGGAGGTTGCAAATGATTGCCTACGCTGGAGATAAATACTGTGAAAGGGGATGGAGTGAAGGGATGAGAAACTGGAACTTGCCACCAAGGAAAAGCCAGTAGTGCCGGTAGAAAGCTCCTTCAAATGCAATCACTGTATGCATGATTGCCACTTCTGTGTGGGCCTCCACAACCACAGCAGATGCTGCAGCACCATCAGCAGGTGACAGAAATTCTCCAGGTGCAAATCCATGATCTTTTGAGACCAATGGATGCCTACCATGTTGTTCATGATTTAACTGATGAAAACATTGTTGTCCTCCTCCTCCTCATCATCATTTAATCATGTTTTCTAAGCTGGTATGAGTTGAATGACTGGAGCAGAGTTGTATCAGGGCTCTGATATAAGCTTTGGCCTGGTTTATATGGCTGGATGCCCTTCCTAGTGCCAAATATGAAAAAATAATTTGGTTTAAAAAAAATTATGATCAAATGACAGAAAATTTCACATATTTAAAATTACCATTTCAATTGGTTTTGAAATGTAATTCTGAATAAAAATAATTTTTTTTTTGTTTCAGTTCAGGGACCGGTACCAAGCAAGTAAAGATATTTTTAGTTGTAAGTAATGAATACCAAACTCTGGCAAATAATTATTTTTACCTCTTAATTTTGATGCTTTGACTTAACCCTTTAACATTCATGTTACTCTGTTAAATGTAATGCTTTATTGTTTTGAATTAATCTTGAATTATCTCATAGCTTCAAGATTTCAATGATGTTATTTATGTTTAGAATGCTATTGTAGGGTACGTGTGAGAGGCCAGATCTGGATCGTTTTAAACATAAAGCAGGTAGAATATTCGGGTCAGATATGTCTGGTTTAAATGCTAAAGGATTTAATAATAATGATGATAATAATAATAATAATAATAATAATCTATAGATATGACTTAAACAGTAAATCACTGGATTAAATTACATAGAGGTGATTCTCTTAATCTGGTCATGAGAAAACTCTGACCCATGTGAGCACGAAAAAGTAGGCGTGGTGGTGGTGGTGGTGGCAATGGTAGCATATTTTGGAAACTAAACTTTGCCATTATCATCATCGTTTTAATGTTCACTTTTTCATGCTTGCACGGGTTGGACAGAATTTATCAAGATAGATTTTTCTGTGGCTGGATGTCCTTCCTGTTGTCAAACCATACCTGTTTCCAAGTTAAGTAATATTTCTCCATAACCAGACATATTATCAGAGAATATTGGAAATGAAATGATGCTGCCTGTATCGCTCTGTCAAGACAAGGACACACAACTACACATACACACAGACCTCTTTTAGTGTCTGTCTACAGAATCCACTTACAAGGCTTTGGTTGGCTTGGCACTATAGTAGAAGACACCTGCCCAAAAATGCCATGCAGTGAGACTGAACTCAAAATTATGTGGTTGGAAAACGAACTTCTTAATCACACAACCAAGCCTATGCTTACTTCTACACAGTCATGCCTGTGCCATAAATATCAGTTGACTTGATGCTCTCCCTAGAAAAATGGTTTCTGTGTAGTTAATAGAAATCAATATTC
Organism: Octopus bimaculoides; assembly: GCF_001194135.2. NCBI lineage: Eukaryota > Metazoa > Mollusca > Cephalopoda > Octopoda > Octopodidae > Octopus > Octopus bimaculoides. The sequence goes on from NC_068987.1 coordinate 72,653,038, forward strand.
TATGAAAATAAGTAAAGGAAAGCTTCTGGTGTTCTGATTTAATGGACAAGTTTTGGTTCATAGTGGTGGTTATTTCTTGAAAAAGCATCAACACCTCAGTTTCTCAGTTCCCCATCCTCAAATCTTATGTCTAATTAAAAGAAGTAAATATCTGATCAATTCTACAAATCTGGAATTCAGATCCCACCCTAAATTTTGCATTTAATTTATTACACAAAATACACTGTTGTAGTTGGTTTAGTGCTAATTATTATCAATTTTCTGGTCATTAAAATGGCCTAACAGCTCAGATAGACTGATTGATGGACTATGGTCTGAAACTGAATTAACTTGATGAATACCTTACTGACAGTTAGGTGGGCTGATTGGTAAACTTGTCTGAGATTGAACTGGGTGATCTCGTATCTATTAACCCATTAGTGTTCAGATTACTCTGTCAGATGTAATGCTAATTTATTCACATTGTTTTCAATTAAGCATGCATATTACCTTGTTGCTTGGAGATTTTGATGATGTGATTGTTTATTTTTAGAATAACATTGTAGGGTAGGTGTGAGAGGCCACATTTTGCTGATTTGAACATAGAGCAGGTAGAATATTTAGGCCAGATATGGCTGGTTTAAATGTTAAAGGGTTAACCCTTTAGTGTTCACATTATTCTGTCAAAATTAATGCTTTTTAATCCACATTGTTTTGAACTAATCATGCATTATCTTCTAGCTATGAGATTTTGATGAGGTAGCAGTTAATTTTCAAAATGATATTGTAGGGTTGGTGTGAGAGACCAGATCTGGCCAGTTTGAACATTGAATAAGCAGAATACTTTTGGCCGGATGTGGCCGGTTTAAATGCTAAAGGGTTAAAGCTAGATTGATTGATTGGTAGATTTTAGTCCGAGATTGAGCAATCTTTGTTAAAAAAAACCCAACGAAAATGAAACTCCTGCTGTAGATTTGAACCTGTGGCCTATGAGCTTGTATTTTAGTTTATTATCTATTCAGTTATTTCACTCCTTCACACAACATACTACTTAAGTCAATGAAGTGAACTCTGTAGTGGCTTGATCTATTTGAAATAGCTGTCAAAATTTTCTTCAAAGTATACCCTACCTTTTTAAATTGAAAGAGCATATTGTTATACTAATGCCTGAGAAGGTGGATGTTAAAGTACCTTTGGTCATAGGTTTGCTCAATCAGTTCTGACCAGGGGCTAAACAACAACCCTTGGTAAAGGATGGCAAATCTGGTTTTCTGAATTTTCAAGTCATTTATTAGATACTCCTATGACTTTATTCATGTTGTCCTTTTTACTATTTCCAGACAAATATCATTTGTAAATGATACCTTTATGCTTTCAAAAACCTTTTTACTCTTCACTAAAACAACTGATTTTCATCTCTTTCAGTTCCTATTCTTGGTGCTTCCAATGAGGTCCTACTCACAGAAATTGTTCCCTACATGAAGTTAACTAATGTTATAATGCATTCACCTAGTAAGGAATTCTTTAGTTTTTTTTGGGTTTTTTAAAAAAAATTGTTTATAATTTTCAGTGGCTTTCACTATTGTGGGAGTTTAAAATTAGTAATTTAGCCTTTTAGCATTCAGATTACTCTGTCAAATTTATTGCTTATTGATTCACATTGTTTTGAATTAATCATGCATTGTCTTATAACTTTGAGATTTTGATGATTGCTTATTTTTAGAATGACATTGTGTAGGGTCGGTGTGGTAGGTTGGATCTGGGACCTGATATAGCTGATTTAAATGCTAAAGGGTCAAGTGGAGTAGAGGCTGTTTTAGTATAGATGAAAAAAAGACATAGCAAGATAAATGTTTAACAAGAGGAAAATATTTCCTAAATATTTCATGTGTGAAGATATGTCAGGTAGACTAACTAGTGGTTCTCAAACAGGCAATTACCAACTCCACCAAATACAAGACCTACTCCTCTTTTTAAATGAGATGAAATAGTTTGTATCCATATGATTCTGCTGTCTTTGACTTTGCATTGGACAAGTTTAAAAC
>NC_068987.1:72655071-72657252 GCF_001194135.2 Octopus bimaculoides
ATATATATATATATATATATATACATATATATATATATATATATGTGTGTGTGTGTGTTTTGTTTGGGTTTTTCCCTATCACAGCTTGACAACTGCTGTTAGTTTGTTTACACTCTGTAACTTTGTGGTTTGTGAAAAGAGACTGATAGAATAAGTACTAGGTTTTAAAAACTTAAGTGTTGGGGTTGATTTGTTCAACTAAACCCTTCAATGCAGAACTCCAGCTTGGCTACAGTTCAATGGCTGAAAAAAGTAAAAGATAAAAGATTCATCTGCTCCCTTTTCAGTCCACACTGCCCTTCCCCAGCCTTCTGAGAAACACTGAGTTAGACTGCTTTTATTTGGATGCAGTCTAGAAACTGTGTATGTGGTGGGTGCTCTGTCATCAGTTGCTTTGGTGCAGGGGCAGGGTATAATTGTGCTTTGTGAAAGACGAGCAGCTGTTTAAAGATTAACATTTTTACTTCTGATTCTGAAGAGGAAATGTAGCTTTTGATAGATGGAGAATACAGGAGTGGTGGGTCTCCTTTATTTGATGGTGTTATCTAAATATTTTCTACTGCATCATGTTGCTAGTATGTGTGTCATAGGTTTGTCATTATTGTCTTTGATAACAAACAACAGTATGCCACACACACACACACACACAACTATGGTACTCATTGACTTGACTCATTTATTCAAGTTGCCCTATTTTACTATTTCCAGAACAAATATCATTTGTAAATGACATCTGTACCTTTCCAAAGTTTCACTCAAGGTAAGTTTCCTGAAAATTTATCTTTATTTTTCACTTTATTACTTTGCTACAGTAATTCTTCATCATCCTCATCGTTTTTGTACTTATTTTTCCATGCTGGCATTTTTAGAGGTCTGCCTTTGCTGATGCCAACCGTTATAGTTGCCCCTTACAACATGCAGAGCTACAATGCACTTATTCTAGAAACCTGATACACATAAATGTTGTTTAAGACCTATTATTTTGTTTTCTGTCATAAATTTTCCTTCCATGTGTAAACTTAATGGGTCATATGCATGGCTTTGTGGCTAAGAAGTTTGCTTCATAATGATTAAAATATCTGGTGGCTTAAAATGTCTGGTGGGGTAGGATTTAGCCTTGTTACCTATATAGTTAATCAGGTTGTCCATGAGGCAGTCATACTCAGTGATTGGTGTAGCAGCATTATAGTTAACTGCTGCAAAGACAAAGGTGATTGATGCCTTAAGTAGAAATAATTACAGAGGCATAAAATTGCTGGACCAGGTGATGAAAATCCCTGAAAGGATCATAGTTCTATTAATTAGGAAGAGAGTAAGTGTAGATTAGATGCAGTTCGGATTTGTACCAGGCAGGAGCACAATCGATGCTATATTCCTGGTTAGGTAACTGCAGAAATACTTAGCCAAAAATAAACCTCTGTACCTGGCTTTTGTCAACATGGAGAAAACTTTTGATAGAGTCCTCTGCTCCCTTATCTAATGGTCAATATAAATCTTCGGTTATATATCTCTCTTTTGTTTTATGTTCACTGGCAAAAGATCTAAACACCAAAATGTGCTGTTGGAACTCTTGCAATGATCATAACCATAATCTGTTAATCAGTGGTATCATGCTGTCCTGCTTAATTAAGGTTTTAGTCCTTAACATTGTCCTGTCTCACAAATATGTTTCAGCATTGTCATCGTTTTAAACTTTTCAATGTTTGCATGAGTTGAATGCAGTTTGTTGAGGCTGATTTTCTATGGCTGGATGCCCATCCTGTCACCAACCCACATCTGTTTCCAAGTCAGGTCATATTTTCCCATGTCCAGAAAATGTTTTCACAAAAGAGCCATATACAAAGCACACTGCTTGCATGATGGTGACACTTGCTTACAATCATGTGTTATCATGACAACGAGACAGTAACACACACACACACACGCACGCACGCACGCACGCACGCACGCACACACACACACACCTTCTATGATGGGCTTCTTCCATTATTTCATTCAAATTTTCTAGATTTTCAAAACTAATTCTTGTTAGCTTAGGAAACAAAATCTAAAATTGCCAAGAAACATACCCTTGCAAAAATTAACCCTATGTTGCTAGAAAAGAAGTCATCTTTGAATCACACATTCACATATAATTTCCAGTTTTCCTACCTTGTATAAGTGCTGGGAAACGGGTGATGG
>NC_068987.1:72657849-72662418 GCF_001194135.2 Octopus bimaculoides
GTATATATATATATATATATATATATATATATATATATATATATATATATATATATATGTGTGTGTGTGAGAGAGTGTGTAGATAGATATGTATGTGTATACATACACATATATAGACATGCATATATATATATATATATGTATATAGATATATATATATGTATAGATATAAATATATGCATAGATATGGATATATAATGTACCTATTTATATATGCATCTTTGCATGTGCATGCATATATATGTGTATGTTTGTTTACATATTTTAGATCGAAGAAATCAGTAAAATATATTATCTTTAACTTGGAAACGTTAAATAAGGGCTTGTATCAGAAATGGGAAAATGGAAGTGTATATATATATATATATGTATGTATGTATGTATATATATATGTGTGTGTGTGTGTGTATCATATTGTTCACATAACATTTATATATAAGCTGTTATGTAAATGATATTATTTTGTGAACAATAGTATTTAATATTTAATTTCATATATATATATATATATATATATTGCTGGAATGTAAATGTACGTGTGTGTGCATGCATGTGCATAGATATGTACATATATACAAATATATATGCAATATATATATGTATATACAAATATATATGCATATACATAGATATAATACTACTACACCAGTCACTAGATCTTATACCTCTCTGAATAATAGCAATTTGTGACACAGTGTGAAGGCAGACATAGAACTTTTGTCAGCACTTTTATGAATCCTATAGATTTTGGTATTTCTTAAAACGTGTGCAGGACATGACTGAGGCTGATTCTGATGCTGCTGCTTCTTGATGCATCCACTTTAAAGCCTTTTGTTGTTGTATTCTTACTGTTTATATTCAAATGAATTTTTTTCAAATTTCTTTATTGTCATGAGAAAACAGCCCAAGTCAAATATACCGTAGAGACATTACCTTTGCTGATTTGTATTTGTTGCCCGCATCTTGCCTCCATATGTAAACATCGGAAGACAGAGTTTTGTACATCTTTATTTTCATTGTTGGGTTGATGTCTGATAATCAGAAGTGTTGAAGCTGTGACATTGCTCCACATTCCACTCTCCGTCTATCTATGATGTCACTGAGTTATGAGAGAGAGAGATCAGTTACAGTTGATCCAAGGTAAGTGAATTTATCAACCTTGGATAGCTATTTCCTTTGTCTGGATGCCTCTTGTTTTGCCTGTGTTTATATTAATGGTGATGTACTTTTTCTTTTATTTGTTCATTTCTTGTCCCGTAGTCTTTGCTTCTCACATGACACGATCCAAATAGTCCTTTTCTTACATGGGGTTAGGAGCAAAGGAAACAACGTCATCTGCAAATGTGAGATAGACAAACTTACGTGACTGATATGCGAATTCCATCCTCCATATGGGCTGCAGCTTTCATTGCATGATCCATAACCAAAAAAAAACAGATATGGGGCTCTGGTATCACCTTGTAGAATTCAACTCTGAGATGTAAATACAGGGAACTGTTTTCCATTAACAAGGACTTATGTTGTTTGATGTAAGGGAACAGTGTTACAGGACAAATTCTGGCTCTGATTGTGCTATTTCTTGATGAATTCGTTTTAAAACTTTTTGTTGGTGTATTCTTACACTTTATATTCAAATGAATGTTTTCAAACTTCTTACTGCCATCAGAAAACAGTGAAATCAAATATCTGACTTATATGTCATCTGCAGATGGAGAGGACATTACTCTTATGCGTAACTCTAAAGGCGTTGATATCCGAGCACGTAATCTCATGTTCATATATCCAATGGATTGGAAGCCAGAAATGCGGTGTTTTTATATTCAGGATTTCTACTTGGAGAGTGACACCTTCTCCTCATTGAACTGGTGTCAAAACTATATATCTTTAAAATATGTATAGGGGAAGATGGGGCAAAACAGACCCACAAGGGAAAAGTTCGATATTTCTGTCAAAAATGCACACTTCTTAATGTAAATTGCTATGTGCATAGAGAATAGCCATTCATGTTTCTGTGTAGTATGGTTAATTGGAAAAAAAATCTTGCATAGATATGTGTAAAAGAAATTTTTATCAGACATGGTCCGTTTTGTGCCAGCACTGGGGCAAAAAGTTCTAGGTTGGACTGTTTTGCATCATAAGAATGTTTGTTACATTTTGCCACATTCAAGTACATGCTCATGTGCATTATACTGGAATACATCTTTTATTTATAAAACAACTGAAAATGATATAAATGAAAGAAAATTATGATCATGAGAAATACTGTTTCCTGCTCTCTGTTTCCAGACTCATCCCACCCCTGAAGGTTCATGGTTTTTTTTTTTCTGATGACACAGAAATAGGGGACACAATGTTCACAAATACATGTAAGGTCATCAATTTCAACTCCAGCACACCTTTCATGTTCCCATTCCCTGCACAGCTGGCATTCAATCCAGTTTTCTGTTGGGGGTTCTTGATAAAGTTCATCACAGAAATTGCAGTGGAACTCCTTGTGTGTTGTCTTTGATGTGCAGGCTGGTGTCTTCAGCACACTTCCAGGGTTCTGGTTCTTTGGTTTGCAAGCATTTCTCCTTGCTGTTGGTTTAATTGTTGGTTTTTTTTATGGCTTTAGCTGAGAGAGAGTCTTTAAAATTTGAACTGGTGATGCACTTTGAAGTTTGAGCTCTTCTTTTTCTTGCTGTATCCTGAGTTCGTGGAACAGGCGACAAGGAAACAACAGAGATTCTTTGATGTGGTGAATTGTGTAGGCCTATCTCTGTGCCTTCTTGACTTTTCATCCATCTGCACCTTTGACAGATGGATCATAAGACTGGGCGGGTGCAGGATCTACTTGTGGCTGTTCCTGTGATGGTGCTGGACTTTCCTTAGAATCAGCAATTTCAGTGACTTCTGCCGAAATGAAATCTATATCACCAAACACATCCGGATTGTATGGCAAAATCTCAGTGCAACAAAATCCACTGCAGGCGTTCTGAACTGTTGCGGCTTGTATGAAGACCTGCCCCCAAAAGGCAGTAACTTTGAAGTCATCTACCCACTGACCTGGGTGATTGATGATGCACTTGTCAACTTCCTGTTGATAAACAGTTTTGAGGGGCACAAAAAAGGTCCTGTCTAAGCTTGTGGCTGGTATGAGGTGGAATTGAAACCATGACTATGCCATGCTTGCGAGCAAGCTCGATTGCATCCAAGTTAATGTGACTAATGTGATTGTCCAAAAGTAGGAGAACTTTTCTCTCAACAGATGGATTTGTATGTTGAATGAAATGGCGTAGCCACTTAGAAAATGTTTCCTGATCAATCCATTCATTTTTGCTTCCATAGACAACTGAACCTTCTGGTGCTCCATGAAGCAGTGGGTTGGCTATGCGCTTCCTCTTGAAGAGAAATGCAGGCAGTATGAAATGTCCGGTGACACTCATTGCACGCACAGCTGTCACAGTTCGTCCTTTATATGAGACGCCATCACCTCCTGGGGCACTCTTTGCTCTCGCTTTTCTTACGAAATCATTCACCTCTCTCTCCGTGATGTCCCCAATTTGGAATTGGATATCAGGTTCTGAGAGATGATTTAGCCCATGTAGCGGTGGCAGTGGCTGGTTACGGTGCGGATCGCTGTAGGTTTTTTTTTTGATATGAGCGTCTAATTCTTCTTTCGTGCACGATACAGAACCACTCTTTGGTTCAGTGAACAGCTTCTTAGTAAACCCGTACGAGCCCTTCAGAAACTTCCCCCGAGTCCTTTTACTCTCCTTTCGATGCTCATATCGGCGGATATGTCATTGCACATAACATTTCCTTTTCAAATTGTTATACAGCAGCGTGAGGCCAGGTTTGTCATCTTCTGCAGCACATTTCCATCGCTTTCTTAGGCTGGTCTTTTCCTTTCTCAACTGTTTCATTTTCCTGATCCTCCTGTTTGGTCTACATTTTCCTTTCGCTAATCGGATATTCTCTTTCACTCCAAACAATTCCTTCTCTGTATCATAAATTGAGCTAGTTAATTTTCCCAGTTTCTCCGCTGTAGAGCCTGTCATTTTATAAAGAGCTCGACATACTTTGTTTTCAAACTCTTTATCTTTCCATTTCTCGTTAGCAGCAGGCCAGAAAAACCTCGGTCTCCTCCGAGTACTACCTGATGCACCAGTCTTATGACTTGCAGTTTCCTGACAGAAAGAGGTCTTTGCTGTAGCATTTATCGATTCGCTGTGGTTTGCGTCCGGGGATGATTTGCCATGTGTTTTATGATCAGATGATCTACACTGCTCTGTCTTCTCACAAGTCTTTCCCTGATGTATCATCAAGCCTTTCACAGCTGCAAAGGTTCTACAGCACAGCTTGCATCCAAAGTTGTTTGCACTTCGTTCGCTGTTCGAATGAATAGCCGTATTCGTATCCAAGGTCGTTTCCGTGTCAACTGGGTTTGATTGATTCTCGACTCCCCCCTCTCGGTCAATCATGGGGCTGTCATTCTTATTTGTTTCTGTTACAACTAATACAAAGGCGAGGATTGTAAGTCCGCAGTCTTTGCCAGTCTCTCCTGGTGTCGATAGTCTTTCCAAGCAG
>NC_068987.1:72662796-72664226 GCF_001194135.2 Octopus bimaculoides
TATTGACCTTACGATGAGTTAGGCCTAACGATAATAGCAGTCGTCTCACACTGTGTCCTACAAACCCTCTACATCCAACTTCGATTGGAAAATGCTCCGCTTTCCAGCCTGCGTCTTCACATTTCTCGAGGAGGTTTACATAACGGCCAATCTTTCGATCCTGCGTGTTGTCCATATTATCTTCATGAGGAACCCTTAACTCGACTAGATTTACAACTTTCCTTCTTTCAAACCACATTAAAATGTCCGGTTTTTCCATAACTAGGATGGGAAAGAATGCCTGGCACCCAGGTAAATCTGCAGTCACTTCCCAATAGTCGTTCCTCTTTTCATTTCTCACAGGAAGTTTCTTGTTCTTTTTCTTGAAACGGATCCGCTGACCTGAGCGCACGAAAGTAATAAAATCTCTAGATGGTTCTTTCAGCGGTTTTTTTCTCAGTGTTGTTGAACATATTGAAGATATTGTTATTAAAACTAATAACAATAAAGCAGCCAGCAAGCTTAAACCAAAATAAGTAAAATATATATATAAATTGATGTTTTCATGTTTGGGATCTTTACTCGAAGAGTGACATTTTCTCCCCATTGAACTGGTGTCAAAGCTATATATCTTTAGGATATGTATACCACAAAGTAAAGTACAGATATCTTAGTATCAACTAATTTCACCTTTTGTGCTAAAAGCACTGAGGACTATCAGCTAAGCTTACTGTATCAACTCTTTGCGCCTTTTCTGTCAAACAAAACCTACATTTATTGGATCCATTCATGTATGGCTTCTACTTTTCTATTATCCATCTAATAATATATGGAATATTGTTTGTTTTCAGTGCTCAAATGTGGCTTGCCAACTTTTTAGCTTTACTTTTCTCACTATGGCAGAAGGATGCCATATAATTGGTATACCGTTTTTTAAAATTCCCGTTGTATAGTCCAATGTAGGTTTCCTTTTCAGTTAAATCACTGTTACTAATGTTTGCTGAGACCGCTGCTCTGTATACAGTAGACTTAGTTAGTATTATCAGCCAGATATTTTTATCAGATTCTGGTTTAGAATGTGTGTTATTATTATTTCTAAATAGTTTCAATTTATTATTGTTATTATTGAAAAAGGGTTTAAACTGACGGTTACTTCCCCTATAATGTAAAGAAATGTTAGATTGTTTGTTATCGTCAATAGTTTTTTGATGAGAATGATAATTGTATTTATCGTTGCTGTTAATATTAATATCTATATTATTATGGGTATCGATTTCGTAAGTGGAATTAATATAACTAACTTTTTCTTTATATCCTGCTTTTAATAAAGCAGAGTTGTAAAAGTCAGCTTCCATATTGAAAATATTTTCATTTGTGGATAAATTTGATAATCTAAGTGAAATGTTCCTAACTAAATTTCTTGTTATCGATTTGGGATGATTACTAAATTT
>NC_068987.1:72664438-72666343 GCF_001194135.2 Octopus bimaculoides
TACACATACATATATATATATATGTGTGTGTGTATATATATATATGTGTGTGTGTGTATATATATATATGTGTGTGTGTGTATATATATATGTGTGTGTGTGTATATATATATGTGTGTGTGTGTATATATATATATGTGTGTATATATATATGTGTGTATGTGTGTGTATATATGTGTGTGTGTGTGTGTGTGTATATATGTGTGTGTGTGTGTGTGTATATATATATATGTATGTGTGTGTGTGTGTATATATATATATATGCACACACACACACACACACACACACACACACTGCATCCTACCAGGTTAAAAGTCATTGATCGCCTTCATCTTCTTCCTGCTCACTGAGATCATCAAAGTCCTCTTCTTCAGTGTCCGAATGGAACAGCCTCTGGATCTTGTCACTCACTTCAGCCTCTTCATTGTCACTCTCACTTGAGCGCACCCAGTCCTCTTCATCACGCAACAGTCCAGCCTTTCGAAATCCGTTGGTGGTGGTGGTGGTGGATGTTTTGACACGGGCTCCACGCATTTAGGATCCACTGGCAGACTTGAGTGAAAGATGCTCTTTGCATGTGGTCTGTTTTGGTGAAGGATTTCTCGCTGCTCGTCATCCAATCCTCTCACTCACGGCACCGTGCCACTTTAAATGCTCGGTTCATGCTGATGTCTACTGGCTGCAAATACTTAGTGGTGCCCCGAGGAATCACAGCTGGAATTCAGTTTGTACTCTTGATGGCAACTTTCACTGACTCTGTTATATGGGCCCTCATGCAGTCCATAATGAGCAATGCTTTTTGTGTGAAAATATCCCCCCTGTCACTTTGCAGAGCACTCTCTGAGCCAATCCTTGATTAGGCTCTCCATCATCCAACCTTTCTTATTGACTTTCACCATGATTTCTTTTGGGAATTTTTCTTTTGGCACTGTCAGCCGCTTAAAAATCACCATTGATGGAAGCTTTAGTCCGGATGCTGTGCAGCTCAGAACGCAGGTAAACTGTGTTCACTCATGGCCACTTGTTTTCAGTGTGATGGACGAGTCACCTTTTTTATTAACAGTCCAGGTGAGAGGCAGGTCAAAGGTACTTCATCCGTATTTATGATATTTTCTGGCCCGATGGAATTCTCCGCTATCTTTGTTTAAGTGAACGTGCAAAAGTTAACAAGTTTTTCCTCATAGTTGGGAGGGAGCTGCTGACACAAAGTCGTGCGTGCCCTGACGGACAGGTCTTTTCTTCTCATAAATCTAAAACACCATGATGGCCCACCTCTAAAATCTTTGATTTTCGTTTCGGTGGTGATTGTTTTAGCGTTCAGTTAAATCTGCATGGTGGAAACACCACAGCTGCTTGCTCTCCTTGTGTTAACGCAATCTTCAAGAAATTTTTCAAGTTTGGGCTATCTGCTATGGTTACCTCTGAAAGCTTTCGTCGTCTTTTTGCACTGACTCAGTTCTTCCTGCTGGCGTCTCCACCGTCTCACCATTGATTCATTTATGCCAAGTTTATGTGCAGCAGCTTGATTTCCTTCTTCAACCGCCAGATTGATCGCCTTCAACTTAAAAGCTGCATCATATGCTTTTCTTCGAGTGTTTTCCATGTTGATGAGGGTGAATACAAATGACAGCTTTACAATACCGGTAATTGAATTGTGAAAGTGCTCTTGATTTATCGCGCAATTTCATTGGATCTCTGTGACCTACTCATCAATTTGATTGGTCTACTGTTGCGAGGCAAAATGTTTTACGCAGCATGACAAAGAAAAAACATGCATTAGCCGCACCATAGTATTGGCCGCAATGTTCAAAGTGTGGGGAAAAAGTAGCGGCTTATGGCCCGGAATTTATGGTATATAGGCTGACCAGATCACAAACATCTGTGCTGTTTTATGACCCCATTGA
>NC_068987.1:72666773-72669582 GCF_001194135.2 Octopus bimaculoides
ACACACACACACACACACACACACACACACACACACACGTATATATATGTATATATATTATTTTGTTTAAAAGAGTTCCAACACTGTTTTTTATGTTTTATTTATATTCTCTATCTGGATGGCTTTTGATGAACTTTTTCACATATTTAATGTCTCCCTGCTCACATAAAGGATAGTGTTGTTATATACTGAGAAATACATTATGAGAATAAATAAATGTATTTTCAACTATTTAAAAGTTCTCGCGAAAGACATTTAAGGAGATCAAGTGGAAGCACTTTCAATGCACAGTCCAAAGAAGGGAAAAACGGAGGAAGAAAAAATCGCCACCGATGTCCATGAGGTTACATTGTATGTGAATGTCGGTGTGGGTGTTATTGGTGGCGAGAAAAGGGAAGGACGAGATAGGTAGAAGAAGAACGAGAAAAAAGTGGAAGAGTCACAGACAAATTATACTGATCTCCAATCAAGGTGCAGGAAAGGCGTGATCCAACAGGAACAGTAGTCCAACAGGATTCGTGGTGTAGGAATTGCTGTTTTTGTAACTAGTGTTTTTGTTTGTTTGAATAGGCAAAGCATGTGTGTGTGTGTGAAAAATCTTACTTGTATAACAGTTGTTTGTTCAACCGTATTCTTGGGCTGGTAAGAGTCAGCAGTCGTGCTGTCTCAATTAGACAGATGACAGTCTTTGTAAAGTGTGGTATCTGACAGCAGCTGACTTAGTAGCACTGGTGTGGTGTCTGACAGCAACTAACTTTTCTTAGCCAAATGTCTTTTTATTTATAACATTTGGTGGTCACAGCGCTGACAAGTGAAGCTATGTCTGGCTAACGTTTCCTTGATTTATTGGTGTCAAAGTTCAAGTGTTTTGGCCATTAATTTTTGCCAAACATTTTCTTTGTCATTCGTTATCTATAATGTCCCTTAGTTGAAATTACATACATCAGTAATTGTGAACTTCTTTCTATCAGTAATTTGTTGTGGTTTGTTTGTAAATAGCAATTCAAAACTTAGAATTACAGTGAAGACAATAACATGGAAGTTAAACAATGGCGTGTAGTGGAGTCACCAAAATGTGGTATGTTTTTGTTTAGTGTCTGTGCGATAGGCATGTGTTTGCCTGTGAAATGACAAAGCGATAACTGATTTAACTGTAACATTTTTTTTATTTGCTGGTGTTAATAAATAATATTTGCCACTACATTCAATTTTGGCAACTTGCTTCGAGTTGCTAGAAAAATGATGGAACCAGGATACATCTGGAGTTGATGTACCCTAAGACTAGATATGTTTGCGTGTGTGTGTGTGTGTTCGTTCTTTCATATTGAATAGCAGGCAACAGATCTCTATCTCATAGTAGCAGGACACTGGTTCAGTCTGCGCACATCAGTCTCCGTCTCTGTGTGTGTCTGTCCTGTTGACCACTCTATTTATAAGAATCGTGGCATCTAGAAGGACAGACATACTGCAGCAGGCTTAGTACCTATGTAGGCCAGTTGCTGTCCAGTTGAACTTCGCCTGACATCTATAAGGTCGAAGGTTAAAGGGAGATCATCAATCACTTTTTGACAGGACAAAGAAAACCTGCTTTTCGCGCCTGTTGATCGAGGTGTTTGGATGACCGAGAATTCTTAGATTCGGTTTCGAATCTAGGCTTGGAGAAGGAAGTGTTAATTTTTACAGGCGTATGAAAATTGAAAGTGTAAAGAATAGCATCTGAAAGTGAAAACAAGAGATATAGATAGGGAGATATACGTAAAGAGATATGTTACATTACTGATGCTAGAAAACTGGAAGTAAATATTTTTAAATCTTTCAAAGATGTGAATGTAATATAAAAAGTAATATTTTATAATTTTAATAATTTTTGATAAAAAAAAATCAAATGAACAACCTATAATTTGTCTAAGGTCAAATTATTCATGCATCACAAGTATGAAAGCAATTGGTGAAGCTGTTTTTGCATGAAAAGTGAATACGCACACGTCTCTATTTTATATATTAGACTAGCAGAGGCACCTGGCGTTGCCTGGGAATGAAATTGTTGCTTATATACTGGAAGAAAAAAAAAGTAAAATATGGACTCTCAGATGAATGATGGCTGGGCGCCTCTCATGAATGGGAAAATTGAAGATGCACCAAAACCGGGTTAAAGAAAATAATGTAATTTAAAAACGCCGCCTAGATTACGCAGGTCTCAACTGCTAGTAGCTGAGATACCAACTTTCTACATTAATAACTCTCCAACCCATGCCAGCATGGAACATAGACGTTAAGTGAAATGGGAAAAGAATGTTGTCAACTCATATATGTATATAAAGTAAATACACGTAATTCAAAAACACCTTTTTGTCTAACTTATTTCGTAACCCAAAAGCAGGTACAGATTACAAAACAATGAAAGCTGTGTGTAGAGTACACACACACAGCGAATATACCATGTTATTGTTTCACTTTTATATACACAGATATACATTCACGCATGTCAGTCGAAAAGTGAAAGTGTAATAGTACTCAATGGTTTTACATTTCTGTATATGACATGTACATACTATTCATGTAAGTGCTTCTTCATATACTATGTTTTCTGTCTTGCCATGTTTATCACTGAGAATGTAGAGGTTCTTTTCATTTCCAACTCTAGAACATCCAACATACAGCTGACCACGTGAGAAGCAAGGTTGAAGGAGGTTAAGTCCCACCACCTTTAGAGATTGACCTTGTGCTTTGTTGATAGACATTGCAAAGATAAGTTTGACCGGAAACTGCAGTCTCTTGAACTGAAAGGGGAGATCATTTGAAATGAGAG
>NC_068987.1:72669592-72670372 GCF_001194135.2 Octopus bimaculoides
TGTGGTGGAAATCCTGGTGGCTGAAGTGAATTGAGGAACTCCACTGGGTAATGCGTTGTCTGTTCTTGATCAGGGACAGAGTTAATTGATCTGTATGAACATTCAGGTCCTGGAAGCTGAGTTAACAAATTTAAATTCAGCTTGTCTACAGAATCATTCCTTGGTGCCAGAATTGTTCTTTCACATAGCCCTCTGCACTAACTCCTTAATCCGGGTATGGAAAGCTTCACAAGCCAAAATAGACTTGTTCATTTTCCAATACCTGGGTCCCTGTCTATGACACTTATCCATATGTACCTCACACGCCACAAGTTTGTGATCCGAGTAAGGGACAATGCAAAAATGTGGACAGCTAAAACTATTCTTATCTCTTTCCTTAACAAATATTCTATCTATGTACAATCTGAGTGAGCCGTCGTTATTACTCCACGTCCACTGTGGAACGCTTGGCTCATCCAGTTGGTAACGGTCTACTAGATTAAAGCTCTCTAGTAGACCCTTGAGGCAAGAATTTCCTTTCCTATCAGTGGAGCCTACACTATCAACTCGCGCATCGAGAATAGTGTTGAAGTCCCCTAACAAAACTATGGTTTTAGACGTCAATAGAAAGTACTCCAGGTTCCGAAAAAAATCCGACTGCCTCTGTCCGTTAGGAGTATAGGCAGCTACCAACCTGAAGGACTGCTTACTTTCATGTGTTACATCTAGGACGACCAGCCTACCTTCTGGGTCCAGAAAGACAGTACGTATCTGTAAATCCAAGTTTTTCTTGATGATGAC
>NC_068987.1:72671363-72672088 GCF_001194135.2 Octopus bimaculoides
TCTTGTTCTTGTTGTTGTTTTTTTTCCTCAGTGTTTCCACTCTCCACTTCGACGGTGACTGCTCTATCTTTTCCTTCCTCTTCCGCATTTGGAGGAGGGGCGTCACCTGCTTTAACGGTGTTTGGCTTTTTTTTAATACAGGCCGAGCGGACGTGACCCTTCTGCCCACACATGAAACATCTGGGTCGACGTCCCTCCACCGACACGCGGATGGTGTGCCCCTCCCCCACAAACACCCTATCGGGCAAATTTTCAAACGTGTTGTTTTCCGCTTGGACCACAATTTCTAGGTCTGGCCTCTCCAGCTGGTTGCTTCCTTTCTCTTCATACTCAGAATATTTATTTTTTCTTCAACATCGAATATAACCGCTGCCGCCGCCCACGTTACATCGTATCTGAATGGTATATCCTCTATGGTTATCCGTGCTGTTTTTTTTCCCATGTAAGTGGGCAGTAACATAATTATATCATTTTTCAATGTTTCCTTTGATACCTCCCTCGCCACTTCAACCGAGTCAAAGTGCACCTCAACCGTTGCACTTCGTACTCCGCGGTTGATGTGGCGGACCTTTGGCCATATTGGTGCCAGACACCTTTCAACCAGTTCGTTACGAACCTCAACAATTTTTTTCTCCTTTATGTTGTAGACCTTGTATACCACAATTTTTTCCTTCAGGGCATTGACAGTCTCGGGTGGTGGAATCAATTTGGTTTCACCATCCACC
>NC_068987.1:72672188-72674298 GCF_001194135.2 Octopus bimaculoides
GTATATGGACATAGGTATGCATACAGAGATATATTCATAGTGCTGCTACTTCGTTCACTAGGTATTATGCTCTTTCTGAAAAATAGCAATATGTGACACAATGTGAAGGCAGACATTGTGGATGCATACTTATAAATATATACTTATAATTCTGCTAGACCAATTACTGAGTGTTATGGCTTTCTGAATAATGGCAGTTTTTGACACAGTGTGAATGCAGACGTTGCGGAACATTCATGAGCAACATTATGAATCTTGAGAGATTCTCATAATTGTTAAACATGTACAGATAACCAGAATTATAATTCCTAGGACACGCCTGAGGCTGTCTCTCATGCTGCTTTTTCTAGATGCATCCATGTGAAGGACTTTTGATGGTGTATTCTTACTCTTTATATTCAAATGAATTTTTTGAGATTTGCTATTGTCATGAGAAAACAGACAAATTGAATATTCTGACTTACATATCGTGTGCATAACAAGTAGATATTACCTGTGTACGTAAAAGTAAAGTCATGAATGTCAAGGCACATAATGTTGCATTCATAAGCCCAATGGATGTTAAGCTAGGAATGTATTGTTTTCATATTCGGTATATAAATGTGAAAGTTAGCAGTTTCTCCCCACTCAACTTTTAAATGTTTTAAATATATATATTCTTCATCTTCTAAGTTTCACTTGTTTCAGTGATTAGAATCCTGCCATGTAGTAAATATATGTTGCTTGAATGTGTTATGAGTATATATATATATATATATATATATACACATATATCTGTAGAGACACTTGTATGTGTATAAGCACACGTATATATATATATATATATATATATATATATATATATATATATATGTGTGTATATACATAGATATAATGCTGCTACACAAGTCACTAGATACTATGCCTTTCTTAATAAGAGCAATTTGTGGCATAGTGTGAAAGCAGACATTGTGGAACTTTTGTCAGTGCCATTATGTATCCAACAGATTTTGATATTTCTTAAAACACTTACTGAATTACAAAAAAAAAAGTGAAATTCAGTACAATGCAATCACAAAACAGGAGAGGTCTTCAGAGAATGAACTCCCATGTGACAAGTGTTTTGCCCATTATTTCTAATACTCTATAGATGCTGGAGCCACCCAGCTCTTGTCTTGTAGGTTTCCTCCTGCTGTTTTCCAAAATCCTGTCCCCTGCATGATTCAGACATCAGTCATTATTTTTGTGATCTTGAATTCCCTGGTCTCTGTTTCAGACCACTAATGTTACTACAGGAGTCACTTGATAATATACCTTGATAATAAGCCTTTCGTTGTTGTCTTCTTACTCTTTGTCTTGAGATGAAGTTTTGCCAATTCGAAATTATTGTCGGAAACCAACCAAGTCAAATATTCTGACTTACATGACGTCCCCAGATCATGGAGACTTTACTCATATGCATAACTTATTGGCATGGATATCAAGGAATGCAGTGTTTTCATATTTGGTATTTCAATATGAAGAGTGATGTTTTCTCCCCATTGAAATTGTGAAAACTATATATCTTTTAAATACATATGGATGTATACTTATAGATATATACTTATAATTCTGTTAGACCAGTTACTGAGTGTTATGGCTTTTTGAATAATGGCAATTTGTGACACAGTGTGAATGAAGACGTTGTGAAAACTATATATCTTTTAAATATATATATCTTTCAATTTTTATCTCTTATGTCTTTCATTCACTAGAATCTTGCCATGCCATGTACATATATTGCTGGGATGTAATATGTGTGCGTGTGTGTGTGTATATACACATTTATACATGTATGTGTATACATACATAGATATGTTTGTGTAGATGCATATGTATATATATATATAAAAGTATATGGACATAGGTATGCATACAGAGATATATTCATAGTGCTGCTACTCCATTCACTAGGTATTATGCTCTTTCTGAAAAATAGCAATATGTGACACAGTGTGAAGGCAGACATTGTGGAGCTTTTGTCAGCAGTATTATGAATGTAACAGATTCTGGTCTTTCTTAAAATATGTACAGGATGACATCAGTTAGGTTCCCCAGGACATGGCTGAAGCTGGCTCTGACACTGCTTTTT
>NC_068987.1:72676516-72689164 GCF_001194135.2 Octopus bimaculoides
CACCAGAATATCGTATGGTATGGTATTATACAAAAACCATTCCAAAAGGATAGGTGATCAAAATAAGCAACACGGATTTCAAAGATGATTGCAGTACGCACGTTTCATGCTACTCCATTTATTTAAGTAATGCGAGCATTACATTAATTACATTATGAAGAGCAATCTTCAGCTGCACGAAAATGCAGAAAATTACAGTAGAATAGACATGTTATAATTGTGGCAACATTTCAAATCCAAGTGGGAGAAAGAATACATAAAAATCCAAGTGGGAGGAAGAATACATAAATCCATCTTGACATAGCCGAGTCTATCAGGCTAGTAATTGATTCTAGACAAAAGTTCTGTCTCTGATTTTATTGTCTCTTATCTAGTGGTGATAGCATAAGGGACAATTACTTCTAAGGAAAGGGAAGGTGTAAGCAGTTTGCATTGACATGGCTATAAATGTATTAGATTATAAAGGTTTATAAATCCTAATCTAATCAGTAATAGATTAGACCTTAGGGTATCATGTGTACACTGCTCTACTCGCACTTCTAAATTTAAAAAAAAAAGTTTTTTATAAAGTAGCTAAAGTTATCAAATTATAGTACTTTAACTTCTACCATAGTCATCTAGGACTATCAATTAGCACATATTTTAAAATTGGAAATTGAACCTTTATAACATATATTCCTGATCTCTCACCTTAACATTTAATCTACTTGTGATAAATATGATTTCAACTTTACTCCATGGAAGATTTTTTCACCCCACTTCTGCTATTGCTGTTAGTTTCTCAATATGTATCTTAACCCTATATAGCTTATAAGAATAGGAAATTCTCGTAAGTTTTTTACTTTATTTAATGCTTGACTTTAAAAGTATCTTTATTGTTGCTGTTATTACAGCATTAGTTGTCTTGTTTTATTTTGTATTTTTAACTTAAATAATTATAATCCTTATGCCCTAAATTAATCGAATCTTTATTCAATTAATATTCTTCAATTAGCCCAAGTTAACCTTGAAACAAATTCATGAATAATGAAACTCTTAACCAATCATCAGGTTCCTGTATTAAATATCCTTGTTATTTCCTAACATCTTTTTCTTTTTTCAGTCCCTTAAACCTTAGTAAACACATTATTATAAACTAATATAAATCCGATAATAATTTTTATTCACATTATAAAAATAAAGCTTACCTATGTGTCTCCTAAATAATATCATTATTTTATTTTCAGCTATAATTTTTTTAAGATAATTCAAAATAGTTTTCATGAACCCAATATACTTAATATCCTTAAACTTTACACCCTTTCTATAGCCCCTGAATTCAATACTGACATTATTTCAGGATTTTTGTATAAAATAATTACATCTCATTTTATTTATTTTATTAACATACCTCTTATTGTGAAAATATTGGTTAAACTAATATTGTTATCTGTATAACTATACTGATACTCTATTCAGACTAAAAGAAAAAAACCTATTTGACCCATATACCTAGGGTTTTAATTCCTCAACATTTTGATAGTAGTAAAATGACCTGGTACTACTCTGACCTTTATAATCTAATACATTTATAGCCATGTCAATGCATACTGCTTACACCTTCCCTTTCCTTAGAAGCAATTGTCCCTTATGCTATCACCACTAGATAAGAGACAATAAAATCAGAGACAGTTAGAACTTTTGTCTAGAATCAGTTACTAGCCTGATAGACTCGTCTTCCTCCCACTTGGATTTTTATGTATTCTTTCTCCCACTTGGATTTGAAATGTTGCCACAATTATAATATGCCTATTCTACTGTAATTTTCTGCATTTTCGTGCAGCTGAAGATTGCTCTTCATATTGCATTTAATGTAATGCTCGCATTACTTAAATAAATGGAATAGCATGAAACATGCGTACTGCAATCATCTTTGAAATCCATGTTGCTTATTTAGATTTTTTGATCACCTATCCTTTTGGAATGGTTTTTGTATAATACCATACCATACGATATTCTGGTGCCTACACATAAGTACCATATTCAATCTTGAATCTAAATCTAAACCCTCTACTGAACTTACCTCTCGAACCTGAGTGTGTTTTTCTGGTACTTGTTCAACAGGATGGAAAAGGTTAATGTAGAATTTTCTCTGAAAGACATCCCCTTACATAGTAAGGATACTTATATGTGGCTATTAATCCACAGAACTAATGACTTTATTAAAAGGATGAGGTGGATTGCCTACCACCATGATAACAAAATGAAAAACCCATCAACTGAAACACAAGATAGGAACTACTTTAAGAAGATTTTTAAGAGTAGAAAAAATCCACCTCCTAACCCACTACTAGAAAATTTCGAAAAAGATCTTTTTGATCTTATAGCTAATGTGAAATACAAGGAGCATCCACTTAGGAAAAATTTTC
This sequence comes from Octopus bimaculoides, assembly GCF_001194135.2. Lineage (NCBI taxonomy): Eukaryota > Metazoa > Mollusca > Cephalopoda > Octopoda > Octopodidae > Octopus > Octopus bimaculoides. Next base: position 72,678,925 of record NC_068987.1, read on the forward strand.
ATTTAAGAAAGCTTAAGGAATTCATCAAGTCAATACAGAACTAACAAGGTATTCTAGTCCCTGCTGACTAAACTGGAAATTTGTACAGGCTGGATTATACTACTTATAAAAGAACTGATCATGAAGGAACGTAACTCCAAATACAAAATAACCTCTAAAAGAAATCTATCTGAGATTAATTTAAAAATCAAGAAAATTATGCAGGACTACGACCTAATAGATAGGACTGAACCACTGGTTCCAGCTGAACCTAGGATTAATTTAAAAGACCATAAGAAGAACTTCCAAGATAACCCATCTGTGAGACTCATTTGCCCATCTAGGTCTGACATTGGCAGACTCAGTAAACTTATACTAGACAGGATTTTACCTCTAATAATTCCTAAATTATCCTTAAAGTTATGGAACAATACCGAAGAAGCACTAAACTGGTTTAAATCTATTGACAACACTGAAAGAGCATCAGCTGCTAAGTTAGTCGTCCCTTTGATGTGGCGAATATCCGTCGTATACTGTGATATGAAGTTGAGGTGGCGAATTTCTCTCGGCGAGTGGCGATCAGGCTTGGTGTTAAATGCATATGCCAGTGGTTTGTGATTGGTGTATATGGCAAAATTGGTACCCTCTAGCCTGTGTCAGAAATGCTTAACGGCCAGGTATGCTGCCAATAATTCCCGACTGAAGGTACTGTATTTCGTTTCGGCGGGTTTTAACCGCATAGAAAAGAAAGACAACGGTTGCCATATGCCATCAACAAGCTGCTGTAGGATGCCTCCTATTCCGGAATTGGATGCATCGACGAGTAAACACAGCGGGGCATCTGGTTTCGGATACACCAACATAGTAGCGTTGGATAACGCTTTTTTCAGGGCAGCGAAAGAGGTGAGTTGATCTTCATCCAGTGCAATTTCGATGTTTCTGCAAGTTCGCTGATATAGCAAATCCGTGAGCGGTTGCGCTATCTCGGCAAGGTGAGGTAAAAATCTCTGATAAAAATTTACGAGACCGAGGAACTCCCTTAATTTGCGGAGAGATGTGGGTGGCGAAAATTCCACGATGGCCTGTACTTTCTCAGGAAGGTGACGAATACCGTCCTTATCGATGATGTGCCCGAGAAAATGAAGGGAAACAACTCCGAAGGAACACTTGCTGGGATTAATAACAATGCCATATTTGCGCAGGCGTTCGAATAGCAGGTGCAGGTGTTGGTCATGCTCTTCTTCCGAGTTACTGGCCACCAGTATATTGTCTATGTAGGCATAGACGAAAGGCAAACCTCTGGTGACCATGTCGATAAACCTTTGGAATGTTTGTGCTGCGTTAGGTAAACAGAAAGGCATACGCAGGAATTCAAACATTCCGAAAGGTGTCGTGACTGCTGTTTTTGGGATGTCCGCAGGTTCTATCGTATTTGATTGTACGCTCGCACAAGGTCAATCTTGGAAAAAATGCGAGCTCCGTGCAGCGAGCTAGAAAAATCCTGCAGATAAGGGACTGGATAAGCATCACTGACCGTACTTTTGTTTAGCGACCAATAATCACCGCAAACCTGCCAATCGGTTGATGATTTTTTTTGGGACGCAGTGTATCAGCGAGGACCAGTTGTTGCTGGACGGGCGGATGATTCCAAGGTCGAGCATGTGCTGGAGTTCCCGTTTGATGGCTTTGAGGTGATCAGGTGGTAACCTTCTGGGTCGTGCAGCAACAGGTGGACCGCTGGTCTTGATGTGGTGGGTGATGTCATGCTTGATCGGCTGGTTATGGAATACTGGCCTGGCGATGTCCGTATACTGTTTCAGGATGGTACTATAACGAGTCGTTGTTGAAAGCAATATGGTTGGGCTGACCGTGGCCACATGAGCGGCTACACCGCGCACAGTAAGCTGTGTGGTGCTGTCGACAAGTCATCTATTTTGCATGTCTACTAGGAGACCGAAATGATACAGGAAATCGGCTCCTAAGATAGGGGTCGGCAGTTTGGCGATGACAAATAACCGCTGGAAGGTGCGGTGTAGTCCCAAGTTCAGCGTTAGGGACTGTTCACTGTAGGTTTGGATCGGCGAGTGGTTAACTGCCTGAAGACAGACTGGTGTCTCCTTTCGTTTTCCTGAAATGCTGGAAATAGGGACTACGCTGACTTCCACGCTGGTGTCAACCAGGAAACGTGTACCTGTTACCCGATCGCAAACGAAAAACAGGCGACTTTCTGGGTGCAAACCAGGAACTTCCGTCGCAGTCAATTCCTGGCTGTACCGTTTCCCGAACTGGGTGATGCGAATGAGCATGGGGTGGTACATTTCTGTGCCAGTGTTCCGAACTTTCGGTGGTACCAGCACGTGTCGTGTGAGTTGCGACTAGCACTGGGACTGTGGGACTGGCTACTAGATCGACGCGATCGACTGCTGCTTCGGCACTGGTTACCAAGCGATAAGGCCTGTATTTGTGTTGTGAGGGTCTGTATTTGTGCAGCTTGCTGCGTCATTAATGAACGCAAGTCCGCAATTTCAGAAGAACTGATCGGCGAAAGGAAAGGATTGGTAGTCGGAGCGGTTGGCGTCACTGTCGATACTGTGGAAAACCTATGTGGTACCTCGGCTATTTTGTCTGCTAGCTCTGCCAGTTCCTCAATGGATGTGGATTCTCGTGTGGAAGCGAGAACGACCTGTGTGTTGGAGGGCAGACGCTGGAGAAAAAGCTGCTTGAAAACTTTGTTGCGGAGGCTCTCATCTCCAAGAAGCTGCTTTATTCTGCGTAGAAACTGGGAAGGCGTTCTATTGCTCAATTTTTCCGATGTCGGAAGTTGGTGAAGCCTCTTTCGTTGGGACTCGGAAGTTCTGTTAATGAGTGTCGTTTTGAAGGTGTCGTATGACACAGAACCGTGTGGTGCCATAATGAGATCGCGGACGACGTTCATGATCTCTAGTGATAGAGAACCGATTACATGCGACAGTCGAGATGCATCGCTCAGTACTCGGTGAGAAGAAAACTGGGCTTCTATGTGGTGAAACCATAATACAGGGTCGTGCGTCCAGAATGGGGGAATTCTCCACGTAATCGCCGCTTCAAATGTCATGTCGGTAGGTGATGTATTCGCCGCTGGATTCGGTTCTGGAAAAGTCATTGTGTTCTTAGACTTTCCTAGTTGTTTCGTTGACAGATGATGTGCAGGCTGTTATTCTTCGGTTGAAGCTGGTTCCAGGGAAGGTCGGAATTCTGTGACGGGGTCACCAAAATGTGGTGGAGTAATGTTGTATGTTTGTGTTATTGTGTCGGTGCGATAGGCATGTGTTTGCCTGTGAATAAACAAAGTGAAAACTATGTTCAACTATAACATATTTTATTTGCTGCATGAACTCTGGTGTTAGTAAATATTCTTCACCACTACATTAAATTTTAGCAACTTACTTTGTGTTGCTAGGAAAAATGAAACCAGGGTACATCTGTGGAGTTGATGTATCCGAAGACTAAATATGTTTTTGTGTGTGTTTGTTCTTTCATCTTTTGGTAGTTCTCTCTCTCATTAGCGTGGCACGGCAAATCTCTGTGTGATAATCGCGGAGCACTGGGTCAGTCTGTGGCGAATCACGGTCTCCCTCTCTCTCTCTGTCCTCCCTGCTAAATTCTCCTATCTATAAAAATCAGGGGCAGCTAGAAGGATGGACATGCTGCAGCAGGTTTAGTACCTAAGTAGGTCAGTCGCTGTCCAGTGAACTTCGCTTGACATCTCTGAGGTTATAAGGTTGAGGGGAGGCTATCCATCATTTTTTTGACAGGACAAAGAAAACCTGATTTCGCGCCTGTTGCTCACAGTAAATCCGACGAGGGAGAATTCTTAGATTCGGTTTCGAATCTAAGCTTGGAGAAGGGAAATGTTAGTTTTTACAGATGTATAAAAAACAATATCGAATGAAATAACTATGAAGATTTGTGTTATATTGTCAAAAAATATATTAAAATTGTCATGTTATGGAAATGATATAAAATTTTGTAAATAGTGGCATTGTTTTTGGAGAAATAATTGGATTTGCATTTTTTTTCAAATTTCTCAAATTTCTTTACTGATGTGGTGTTATCTACTCGCTATAGTGTGATGTAGAAGAGTTCGAAACAGGGGAAGGTAATCAGCGATCTTTTCGGTATAAGGGAGATAATCAAAAATGTTAGGAATTGTTAGGTTTTGTTAATTTAATGTGAGTTGGTTTTGATAGAATGAAATGTTAGAAATGGCTAAATTTTGGTTTATATTTTCAATGAGGTCAGTTTCCTCATTTAAAAATGTTAGAAATGGTTAAGTTTTGGCTTATATTTTTCAATGAAGTAGGTTTCCTTGTTTAATCTAACATGTGTTGGTGTTCCAATAGCACATTGATAAAATGGAAAGATTACAAATTGTGGTAGTAGTTGTTTTGCGCATCTGTCAATGTGTTCACTAAAGGAGTATCATTCTGTCTTCTGGGAATGCAATCTGCTGTCGGTGCAGAGTGCATCTTCGTCTGAGTGATAAACCTGTGGACACTATGTAGGTTTGGTGGCAGCCCAAGCATCTAACATAAATCAGGTTTTCCGAGGCACAAGTAAAATCAGATTTGATTTTGAACTTTTGTCCCTCTTTAAAAAGGAATTCTGATCCTTCTAGAAGGTTGGGACATGTTGCACAATTTGGTCAACCACATTTTTTCATTTTAGCACCTGCTTTTTTAGAAAATAATTTTGCCTTTGTGAGGATCTTTTTTAATGACTTTGGTTGTTTATGGCTTTTAATGATCTTATGTGTGTGTAAAATTGCCTTCAATTTGGGGTCCTTATGTAACTTTGATAGATTTTGAGTGATGATGGTGAAGGCTTCTTTGTTTCTGGGGTTGTAAGTGGATATGTATCGCAATATTTTCAGGGAAGGTGTGTTGCTGTGTTGAACTTTTCTTAAGGTTTTTTAATGTTGATTTGTGTTGCACTGATTCCATCCTCTATGAGTTGAACTGGGTAGTGTCTGTCATTGAGGGTGTTTTTGGGTTCTTACAGTTTAAAGCTAAGGTATTTTTTCTGATGCTCTGGTGCATATCCTTCTTGCAAGGTTGAAGGGGATGTTTGTTTTGGTGTGTCTTAGGTGGCATGAATTAAATATTATTTTTGAATTCCAGGAGTTTTTGTTTTCATTCGAGAGGATGAAACAGTTGTCCAGGAATCTTGTATGTATTGAGAAAGAGGATTTCCAAAGGTAGATAAAAATTCCTGGTATATTCTTATTTCCAGATAGCCCATTGTTAGGTTTGCAATGACTTGGGCTGCCCAAGTGCCCATGGCAATTCTGGATTTTTGTTAATAAAAAGTGTTATCAAACATGAAATTGTTGTTTCATAGGATGAATTCAATTGATTCAATTGTGAACTCTTTGCTAGTCCTATCCAGTATTTCTTCCGGATATTGGGCCACACAGAACTGAATTGCTTCTTGTCCATAATTATGAGGTTTCCTAATATATAAGTTAGTCATATCAAATGGAAACCATGAATGTTTTTCCCTTGACTGTTTTGGGAGTTGATTTAACATGTCCAAGTTATCTCTGATATAACTGTTAATGTGTTTAAGGAAGGGTTTCAGTATGATGTTCAGAAATAGACTTAGTCTGTGTGTTTCAGAAGCTGGGCCAGCTATAATGGGTTGAAAGTTTAGGTCTCTTGGGTTTGGTGTATGTATGTACGTCTGTGGTGATCTTTTTATGGGTTCATTTATAATCTGGCTTTTGTGAGCTTTTGGTAAGCCGTAGAATAGGCTAAGTCTGCATTTAAAGTTTGTTAAATAGTCGAGTTCTTTGGTTGTCATTTCTTTTCCATGGGTTTAAATTAGTCAGGATAGGGTTTTCATTATTTCTTGCGGGGTGTAGTTTGTGATTTTTTCGTAATGTTGACTTTCATTAAGCATGGAGATTACTAGGTTTCTATAGTATAATGTTTCCATTACTACCACCGCACTTCCTTTATCTGCTTCCTTAATTGTTATATCTTCATTATTTTGAAGTTCTGTTAGTTCCTTCCATTGTGTAGTGCTGAGGTTTGAGGTAATTTTCTGTTGATGCTGGTGTGGTAAGGAAAGTTCTCAATGTGGTTGCAGAATTCATCAAGATTTATATTTCTTCCTTTGTGGAGGATGTGTTCACTTTTGTTTTTGACTAGCGAGTCATTTTCAGTATTGTAATTGGTTAATGCTTCTGTGGTGTAGCCATCTGGTTTCACCAGTCCTCAGTCAAATCGTCCAACCCATGCTAGCATGGAAAGCGGACGTTAAACGATGATGATGAGGAGGAGGAGGAGGAGTCTTAATTTTCTATGGAATTCTATTATACTATCCTTCACTTCATTTTGGTTGGCTCTGCGTGGTGTTGGGGTGAATTTTAACCCTTTTGAGAGGATGTCTATCTTTGTGCTTGAAAGAGGTTTAGTTGAGAGGTTAATTATCTTTGGTTTTTCCTGATCACCAGGTTCCAACCCATGTCCTGGTGTCTCTGGTCTGGGGCTAAAAAATGTTGGTTGCAGTTTTGTTTGTATGAGCTGGCTGTGGGGTTGTATAGTATTGGTCCAGGGGAGTGGTGGTACTGTTGCCTTAGATTGTTATGTGTATGATGGTCTCTATGGGTGTTTTGGTTAGTGATGTATGTAACATTTCTATATGTGGCATATTTTTGTTTGAAATTTCTTGTATGTGGAGTGTTTCTTGACCTAGTGTTATTTTGTGTTATTTTTGCCGAACTGCTAAGTTACGGGGGACGTAAACACACCAGCATCAGTTGTCAAGCGATGTTGGGTGGGATAAACACAGACATACACATATATATACATATATATACTGTCAAAAACTTTTTTGCTGGCTCATCCAGCGGTTTTGCTTGATGAATTATTTCAACCAACATACTCGGTCGAAATTAATTCTTACACAAAAATTTCCAGTTCTTTTCCCTAAAAACGGGAAACCTATGTTTTTTTTCCTCTTAGAGAAGATACCAGTTCAAATCCTACCCCCTGCAGGGGTGGGGTGTGTAGTAGTAGTAGTAGTAGTAGAGCCTGTAATGCGCTCACTTTTTCTAAAACGGGAAACCTATAATCTGTTTTTTTTTTCCCTCTTAATGAGGATAATAGTTCAAATACCACAAGCTTATTTTTTGAAAACGGGAAACCTATGATCTGTTCCCTCCCCCCCTCCTCTTAATGAGGAATATAGTTCAGATAATAAGCCTACAACGGCTCCCACAGCACAGAACACATTAAAGATGGGAAACCTATATCGTGTTACTTCCTCTTAACAAGGCTACGAGTTCAAAAACAAATATCAGTTCAGATCCCACCCCCGCTGGGGGGGTGGGGCGCAACGATAAGCCTACAACGGCTTTAGAATGTTCAATTTTTAGCACATAATGATGCCAAAATGGCTTTACACAGACAAATTCCTTTCTCCCGTCGCTGGGGAAAGGCACAAATAATGTTAACAGTTCAGCAATTTAACAATTTTTGACAATTTGAAAATGTTCGACATGTTAACAATAATTTCAACAACAACAGTCCAATTTTGAACAAAGCGTTCCACTCACCAAAAACACAAAGAGAGGACGAACAAGGACAGACAAACATAAAGGGTGTAGTAGCTGCTATTTAGCGATTAAATAGAAAAATATAATTAATATATTACTAGTTTTCCTATTCGGAGTTGCTCCCCGTCGACCGTCTTCATGACGTCATTTGGGGGAGTTACAAGTTCTTATGTCACTTCAGAGGGGGTGGGTGTGTTTATCTTTGATGGGACCAGTGTGTGCATGGCTTGGGGTTTTTCAGTTTTGTTGTGCTTGGGCATCACAGATGGCGGAGTGGGGGCTGATGTGTATGCGGGTTCGGGGTCTTTTTTTGATGAAGGACCTGATGTCTGTGCACTCATTTTCTTTTTCCACTCTTCACATTCTACACGAATGTTGCCATTATTGCCACATTCGTAACACATGGGCTTTTTGCCCTCCACATGGATTTTGAGGACAACATCCTCACCCACAAGCACTCTTTCGGGAAGATTTTCAATGTTCTCCTGCCCGAGCCAATTTTGTGGGGCAGAGCATGTAATCTGCAGGAAGGTGATTTTGTCTGTTCTGTTATACAACAGAGCAGCCATCACCTCCCTTGCCTCGATTTCTGGTGGTACTTGTGTCACCTTCACTTGAGCCGTTCTCCTCCCCATGTATGTTGGGAGAAGCACCACCTCGTTTGTTTTTAGGGGACTCACCGAATGCTTTTGGGCTTCTTGGATTGTCCCAAATCTGGCCTCTACTGAGCCATATGTCTGGCCCATTGATATGTATTTTATGTCTTTCCATATGGGGGCCAGACATTTTTCTATTACACTATTGTCGAAGTGTTTAAACTTCTTAGACGTAGGACAGTATGTTTTAAAAACTACTGTCCTTTTTAAGTTTTCAACGCTTGTGGAGGAGGATATCTTAATATCCTCACCCTCCTCTTTCATCCTTTCAAAAAGCTCAGTGAACTTATCTGCTTGCAAGACTATGTCTTCAGTAGCAACAGCGGCGACTGCCACAAACTTCTTCACGGGCTCACTCATATTTTGAATTAATTCGACTGACATACTCGGTTGAATTTAATTCTACACAAAATAATCCCTGGAAACGGGAAACCTATAATATATATATATGTAACGGTTGGTGTTTTTGGGTTGTGTAGTCGATGTGTCACCCATTGTAACGATAAGTATTATTTACCAATTGTTCTAGTTATAAGATGAACGATGAAGATGATCAACATTTTTATAGAAAAATTTATTTACCGTTACTTTATGCGGTCATACCACGACGGGTAGGTTAGTGTAATAGTATAACAGTTTGTATGTAAGGCATGCAAGGTAAAGAATTTTGGCCTGTATCTGTATGTACACTTTTCCATAGTAGTATTTATATAGAGAGAGAAATGGTAGTGTTAAAGAGAAAAGGATGCGAGCTCGTATTAGTTATGATGTGTGCGACGTTGTCTCACAGTGGCTGACAGTAAAATTTCATTTCTCCCTCTGGCCAAGGTTGTAGCTGGTCAGCCAGGCTTCGTTCTCCATGAGTCGTCACCGACGGGTGACTAAAAAGAGGAAAGAGGAAGTTTGCTTGGAGGTCTCCTGTTTTTATAGCTACCAAGAAGGGTAGTGAGTGCAAAGGATTTAGCTGGCTGGCTTATTTATCTCTATTCTAGATGGAGTAAAAGAGGTCAGAAAGGGTCAAGTGGTGGAGACACCGCTTCGGCCTAGCTAAAGGCGTCTGGGACATATCTAACTGCTGTCAGATCAAAACCGTTGTTTCACCGCGGGAAAAGTTCTGACACAGTGTTAATTCAAATTTGTGGCATAGTGGATCGAATCCACTTCACACCTGCCAGATTCCTATATCACTCTCCTCGCCAGTAAGATTCCTGGGAGGGAAGCGAACGAACAAAGGAGACAAAGAAATGCATGATAAATGCCCTGGAATGGTTGAGAAATTTTGCCAGCCGGTGCATGAGGTATTATAAGCCTCGATCGTGCAGGAATAAAAGTGTGGCATGCTGGCACGTTGTAAGAGACAAACAACTTTCTCTATGTATGCGTGACCAGCCTAGGGTCTTACAGGAATGAGTTGTGTCTACAAGGGCGTATTGAGCATGGAAAACAAGCGAGAAAGGTATGTGTGGTGCAAGAATGTGACAGAGTTAGCATTTGTGTATGAATCATGTGTGCAGATGTGTGAGCCAGGCCAGGCACTGAGGAAAAGGTGCATGCGGGTGTGTATGCAACAATACATTTTCAAAGTGAACGAGAAAAAAAAAAGTACATGCAAAATATGAATCAAATTGAGAAGGCATGCAGACAAAAAATTCAGGTTATGAATAAATGTTCAGGTGATGCATAAGTGTTCTGTTCATGATTAAAATGTTCAGTTCATGAATAAAATGTTCAGTTCATTGAGTCTGATTGAATGTAAGCAGATTAATTTTAATTTAATATGAGAAACAGAAAATTGAATTAATGCGATATAAATGGTCCTTGTGAAGTTCAGTTGAAAGTGGTGGAGACACCGCTTCGGCCTAGCTAAAGGCGTCTGGGACATATCTAACTGCTGTCAGATCAAATCCGTTGTTCCACCGCGGGAAAAGTTCTGACGCAGTGTTAATTCAAATTTGTGGCATAGTGGATTGAATCCACTTCATACCTGCCAGATTCATATATATAT
>NC_068987.1:72689295-72694295 GCF_001194135.2 Octopus bimaculoides
CATAATTCAAGTTAAATAAATTTCCTTACACATCCTCAGGGTAAAAGTAAACACGAAAAATATTTATAATCTTTAAGGCTTGATCTACATACAAAATTTCTCCATGATCAATAATTGTATTTAGATATCTTAAATGTTGGTTCCTGTTCGACGATTTTTTAAATTTAATATTCCTGACTACCAACCAAATTTCTTCCTCAAATTTATCTAATTTGTGATTATACGGTGGATTTTTTCTGGATTTAAACAATTTCTTGAATCTTAATTCATCCTCAGACATGTTAGTAGGTTGTTCTTTCTTATCATTCCATCTAACTCTATTTATAAACGAATGAGTTTTCTGGATAAGCTGCTTAATATAAATCTTTCTTGGTGGAATAGGGATGTCTTTCATGGATGCGTTGATGTTAAAAAACTCCATTGGCAACGGTTAAATAGCTATCTCTACTATAATATGAGAGACTGTATATATGTGTTCATATAATGATATCTACCAAATGTATTGGTAAGATAAAACATGATGTCTTTGGTGGAATAGAGATGTCCTTCATGGATGCGTTGATGTTAAAAAACTCCATTGGCAACGGTTAAATAGCTGTCTCTATAATACGAGAGACTGTATATATGTGTTCATATAATGATATCTACCAAATGTATTGGTAAGATAAAACATGATGTATTGGTAATATTTTCAGCAAGCATCTCTGATGGAATACATCCAGTTTCTTGGATATTGTTGATGTTACTTTCCAAGTTTCACTGGCATACAGTGCTGTTGGTAACACGATGGTGCTGTATAGACGCAGTTTTATTTTCAAATCAATGCTTTTACTTGTCCAGATTTTCCCCATCTTTCTGAAAACTGCTGCAGCTTTGCCAACTCTCACTTTGACATCACTATCTGCCATCACTATCATTTTGTCAGATATTACTGCCAGGCATTCGACTGATACTTTTTGTTTCTCTTTAATTTCTATTCTTTGTACAAGACTGGAACTGGGTTCATATTCTGAGGAACTCAAACTAGTTGAAGTTTCTGTGGTGGAAGAACATGGTGACACTGGTGACTGCCTAATATTGACTGATTCCAGTTCAATTTTGTTACATTCCTTACTATTCTTTTATGAGTTACTGATGGAATTGAATTTTTTTCCCACGCATTTTCTAAATGAGAAACATGGTCACTGATATTTTTAAAAGTGGGTTCCTTGTTAGAAATGTTAAGCTCTTACTGCACAAATAGGTAATGTTTGTATTTATTTATGTATGTATGTATATATGTTTATGTATGTATACATGCTTATGTATGTTTACATATTTATGTATGTATACATTTATGTCTATGTATTTATATATGTATGTATGTATATCTATGTATATGTGTGTGTGTAGAGAGAGAGAGAGAGAGAAAACGGGAGAGACACAGTCCTATTTTTGTTGCTGTGATGAACTTCAGATTAACTTACTCTATAGAAATGTTATACACAAGAATATTTATTGTTTTTATTTTATTATTCTTCAATGCTCACATAATGGTTTCTAATTGTGATTCAAGGTCCAGAATTTTGAAGGAAGGAGACTAGTTGATTCCTTCGATCCCAGGACTTGACTGGTACTTAGTTTTATTAACTCTGGAGAAATGTAAAACAAAGTTGATCTGAATGGAATTTGAACTCAGAACAAATACCACAAGATATTTTTCCACCATACTCACAATTCTTCCCATCCATTTTCTGTTTATGGTTCATACAATAAAGGGCCAATGAAGAACTGGGTGTGGGGATGCACTTTAATTAATTCTTTCTCCCTAAATTTCTGGCTTCTATCAGAATCAGAGCATTGGGCTCATAAAATTGCCCCAGCTTTTTACATTCTGAGTTCTAATCAACTTTGTCTCTCATTCTTGTGAGATCAATAAATTAATCTACTAGTCAAGTCTAGAGGTCAGTTTCAGGTCTTGTACCTGTATTAGAACCCATTGAGGATGATAGGCTGGCAGAGTTGTTAGTGGAAAAAAATGCATTAACCCTTAAGCATTCAGATTATTCTGTCAAATGTTTATTCATTTACATTGATTTGAATTAATCATGCATTATCTCATAGCTTCAAGATTCCAATGATGTGATTGTTTATGCTTTGAATGACATTGCTAAGTAGGTGTGAGATGCCAGATCTGATCAGTTTGAACATAAAACAGATAAAAAAAATTTTGAGCTGGTTTAAATGCTCATGGGTTGTGATATTTGTTCTAGCTCTTAACATTTTGAGGCCAAATCCTACTGAGGTTGGTTAACTTTGCTTTCATGCCTTTAGGTTTAATAAAGAACCAATCATCAAGTACTGAGGTTGATGAAACCAACTGACTCTCACCCCTTAAAATTGCTGGTTTTGTGCCTGAATCAGGAGCTGTTATTTCAAGGCAGTGAGCTGACAGAATTGTTAGAGCATCAGAAAACTACTTTGTGGTATTTATTCTTTTATGGATTTCAGCCCAAAGGCTGTAGACATTCTGGGGTATCACCAGTGGCTATAGCTCTCAGATTCTTTACAGTCTGAGTTCATATCCCACCAGTCAAGTACTGGGTAGGGTAGGAGTCAATGTGATTGACTAGTTACCTCTAAAATTCCTGGCTTTGTATCAAAATTATAAGGAATTATTATATTTTTTTTTTATTATAAGGCAGCGAGCTGACAGAATTGTTAGCATATCTAGCAAAATGCTTAGTAGCATCTTGTCAGTCTTTATATTCCGAGTTCAAATTCTGCTGAGGTTGACTTAGCTTTCATCTTTTTTGGGGTCGATAAATTAAGTACCAGTTGAGTATTAGGGTCGATACAATCGACTAGTTGCCTCCCACAAAATTTCAGGCCTTGTGCCTTTAGTAGAATGGATTATTATTATTATTATTATTATTATTATTATGCAATGCATCAAAACAATTTGAGTTGAAAAAAAAGAACAATAAAAGAATTATATCCTGCAGTCAACAGACACATCAGTGTCTCCCATTGTGACTTCCTGGCAAAATCCATACCTGGACTTAATTTTACATTCATGCATCTATCACAAATAGATGCTGCCTCTTTTCTTTCTTTTCTTAAAAATTGTTTTCTCTTTTTCTTTCCCACTTCGCTTTTTGGAACTTTAAATCCTCTCCTTTAAACACTCATATGTGAGAGTGATCATCATCGTCATCATCATCATCATCATCATTTGTCCCAATGTATGAAATTATTATTAGCACTTGTGATGTCATCAATGACTGGATGTTTGAATACTGTTGTGACAAATTCGACTTGTTAATTCTCTTTAGCGAAATTTCTTCCAACTTTATTTAAGACTCACAGATTGAAGATTGTTATTTAATGACAGATGGGGAGATATTGAAAGTGAAAGGAGTCAGCTGTTACATGGAACCAGTTCTCCTTCATTCTCTTGTAAAATATATTTTGTTGATATATGAATAAAGTGTTAAATTATTTGGTTATTGTTGTTGATTTATTATTAATAAAATGGAATTTTTTTGTTTGTTATTTTATATTTAACTCTTTAGCATTCAGATTACTTTGTCAAATATAATACTTATTTATTCACATTCATTTTGAATTTGTCATGCATTTTCTTGTAGATTTGAGATTTCAGTGACATGGTTGTTTATTTTTAGAATAATGTTGTAAGGTAGCTGTGAAAGGCCAGATCTGGTCAGTTTAAATATAAAACCAGTAGAATATTTTGGCCAGATATAGCCAGTTTAAATGCTAAAGGGTTAAAGAAACCTAGCTTTTTTGTGTATTTATTAATACAACCTGCTCTATCCTGGTTGAGCATACATTAAAGTATAGAAATATTGTTTACTAGATTGATGTGCTGACCAAAGTTTAATAGGTGCAGTTGGGGATGTGTGGTTAAGATTGTTTTGCACCCCTGTGGTTTTGGGTTCAGTTTCACCGTATGGCACACTTGGGCAAGTGTCTTCTATAGCCCTGGGTCAACCAATTTCTTGTGAGTGGATCTTGTGGTTGATGTAGTAATCTTCAGCCATATTGCTGTATTGTTTTCAATATCATTTTTATCACTTTCATTCTCAAAATCTTCTTCATGAAGATTCATAAATGTCCATTTGATTCATCTGAAGACAAATCACTGTTGTTTTCGTTTATATTTTGTACATTATCATGAGTAAAACCTTCGAAGTTGGAATTGTTACTTGCTGATGCAATATCATTAAAAACAGATATACACTTCTCATCAAACATTGAAAAAAAAACCCCAAGAAGTTTCAAAAATTTCATCATATTTTTACTTGAATAAAGGCAGGGAAGGCTTTATCTCACATTATTTCAAAGTTACAAGAATTCAATAATGTCATTTGTTTATTTTCTTTTAGTGACTTTGTAGAGGAATCAGATACAGCTGGATTTGGCTGATTCATACAAGTAAAGGGGAATAAGTTTTGGCCAGTTTTGGCTGGTCTAAACACTAAAGGGTTAAGGTAGACTCAAATCAAACACTCCTTGATTAGAGGAATTCCTGTTGTGACCACCTTATCTTTTTAGCCAATGTATATTTATAATAGTTGGGTGTGATTTTGTTGAGATTTAGCTGCTTTTTCCCTCTAGTTCAGTGACCACATGAAGCTCACTTAAAGCAAGGTAGACTGGATCATTTGTAAGGTAAGTGTTTTGATCACAAATAATGAACATCATTGGTGGTAAAGTATGGATCATAGCCCTATATCTCTTGTTTGCTTGTAAAGGCTGTTCATGTTCTCAGGATGATTTATATAAGTTCCATCATACTATAATACTTCCCTTGTTATCCTCCTCATTCAGTTCTGATTCAGCAGACCTATGATCAATTATGTTTCTGCAGTGACTGTTCATCTTTAATTTCGAGAACAAATCCATCAAAGTTGACAATGCCTTTTTGTTTAACCTCAAGTTTGCTCTGACCAAGTATGCTCTAGGTATGACTGTCCATTTTTTATATTCAGTCAACA
>NC_068987.1:72697385-72703181 GCF_001194135.2 Octopus bimaculoides
TATATATATATATATATATATATATATATATATATATATATATATACACATACATACATACATACATAAATAAAACAAGTGGTTAATGGGATTAATAAATTCCAGAGGATATCTAGAAAATATTCAGTATTATGTGAATTTGGTTGACTTTATCAAACAGAATTATTAAATTGTAGAATCATCTTACATTGAAATGTTCCCATAGGTATAGAAAAGTATTTAAATTGAAAGTAATGCCTTAATTATAATTGCTTTTCTTATAATCTACTAAGCATATTACTGAACTAGCTTTTCCTAGAATATATTTCTTCTTAATGTTCTTTTATATGCATTCATGTTTTAGAGATATTATCTCAGTTCACTTTAGCCAGTTTTGGGTTACCTTGTGTTAGAATAAATTTTTGAATATATTGGTTTGACTGGTATATTGTACCTTTTTCTCAATATCTAAATATACTGACACAATAGAAATGATCATTGGTAATATATGGTGTAATCATCAATTGAAGGATGTAATTTTCTCCATTTGTGTTCATGTTATATCATCACCATTTAATATCCGCCTTCCATGCTGGCATGGGTTGGATGGCTTGACCAGAGCTTGCCACTGCACCAGATTTCTGTGTCTGTTTTTGTATGATTTTTATGGTTGGATGTCCTTCCTAACACCAACCACCCCACAGAGTGGACTGAGTGCTTTTTGTATGGCACAAGCACAGGTGAAGTCAGTTTTGGCAATGTTTTTACAGCTGGATGCCCTTCCGAACACCAACCACTTTACTGTGGACTGGATGCTCTTAACATGGCACCAGCACTGGCAGTGTCACCAAATAACTTGCAAGACAAAGAATCTTTGAGAGGTGAGGGGGCATTCGAGGAAGTGATCTTGTGTCAGATAATGAAAGGTTAGAGTGTGACAGAGGGACAGAAACAGGTGTCTTGCTGTAGAGGAGGTACATGGTTACCCAGCCACAAAGAGAGTTAACATGAATGAGGACAGAAATAGGTGTGCTGCTGTAGAGGAGATACATAGTTACCCAGCCAGAGGGAAGAGCAAGAGAAGGAGAGTGATCAAAAATGAAAGCAGAAACAGATGTGCTGCTATAAAGGAGATACATGGTTACCCAGCCAGAGGGAGAGAGAGAGAGTAGAAGACAGTATGAGTGCAAGAGAGAGATGGTGGCAAAGTACGAGGGTATACTCACAAGGAACAGGGATCAGATCATAGATAGGATGGTAGAGTAAGGAAGAGAGCGATAAACGGTGGCCAGTGCTAGGGCATACACTCAAGGTATGGGGGGGGGTCATAATATATGTGGTAGGATATTGCTAAGAAGGCGGGAGTGGGGACGGGAATGCAGTCACTAGTGAGAACCTGGCTATATAGAAGGGGTGGGAAAAACAACAATGCTTGCAGTTTGGGAGAGGAGATGTTTGGTTTGTTGGGGTAATGAAAATTTTATTGTTATGTGTAGGTGAAACTCAACACTTCTAGAACTCAGTTTCACTGATGTATGTCAGTCTTCTCTAGAACCTCGTATTGCCAGAGGCTAGAGGCTACAGGGAACCTGAGAATCTATATATTATGTTAGCACCGTGTTAATTTACCAGGAGTTACAGTAGAGTGTGGGTTATCAACAAAAGGACTAATCAAACCATTCTTTTTTGTTAGAACTGGGAAATTGATTTTCTCAAATACCCTGGTGGCTCATTAGAAGGGGAAACTGATTCTCTCAAATGTATAATGGCTAGAATAACAATAGGATGGAGGAAATTCAGGGAGCTTTTACCACTGTTGGCAACCAAAGGTTTCTTTCTCTGAGTGAAAGGAAGATTGCTTGATACATGTATACACATAGCAATTCTACATGGTAGTGAGATATAGACCCTGAGTGCAGAAGACACGTGAAGGCTAGAGAGGTATGAGGCTAGCACACTCGACTGGATGTGTAATGTAAATGTACATGTTTGACAGATTGTTAGTGTATTGAAAGAGAAGTTAGGCATAAGAGGGATTAGATGCAGTGTGCAAGAGAGAAGACTGCACTGATTTGGTCATGTGATGTGGATGGATGCCAACAGCTCCATAAAGACATGCTGATCTCTCAAAGCAGATGGAACATGTGGAAGAGGGAGACCGAGAAAGATATGGTATGAAGTACTGAAGGACCACCTCAGGATGCTGGACCTTTCAGATGAGATGACAAAGGACCAAGATATCTGGCATCTTGCTGTGCTCAAAAAGACCCTGGTGAAGAGGATTGGCCTGTAAGTGTTCTGCGCTGGTGCCACATAAAAGCACTTGTGTAGTGCCATAGTAAAAGCACCCAGCACACGCTGTAAAGTGGTTGGAGTTAAGAACTGTAGAAACCATGCCAAATCAGATTGGAACCTGGTGCAGCTCTCTGGCTTGTCAGCTCTGGTCAAACTGTCCAACCCATACCAGCATGTAAAATGGACTTTAATGATGATAATGATGTGACTGATTCCATTTACTTGAACCTGCTGTAACAATCTGTTATGCTGAGCATTCAAGAGGACCTCAAATATGTGGAGTCTTATTTCCAGCAAGATGGGGCACCATAACACTACTATTGTAATAAGGGTCTACCTTGATGAGATTTTGCTAAACAGGAAGATTGGATGAAGGGGTTCAGTTGGATACTTTGTTCATTCACAAGGCCACACCACTAGACTTTATTTTATAGGGATACTTGTAAGATAATGTTTATGCTACAAAACTGGCTTCAGCTGAATTGAGGGCATCCATTGAACAAAAATGCACACAAATACCCAGCAAAATGTATTTTGATGTTTATGATTCATTGCTTCACATTATCAGCAGTGCCTGGCCCAGAATGGTAATCAGTTTGAAAAAAGTGTTCATAAAAAAATTAGTTTGTTGATTCCATTAAATTTTGAAAATGAAATGTATTTTAATAAACCCTTACCTTATAATCATTCAAGGAAGTTGTGTATGCATTTCTTTGGATACCCTGTATATATATATATATATATATATATATATATATATATATAATATAAATTTAACATGGGTGATCGTTTTATTCTTTCTTGTCTTGAGGTTCACAGCCAAATGGCTGGGTGGATTTGTGTGAAAAATGGCACACATGTGGAGATGGATGCATAGATTAGAATGCGGTTTGTATTTTTTCTTAACCCCCATACTTACCAAGAAAATCGATTAAAACTTTTTCTAATGGAATTCCCCTGTTGGTTCTGCCATTAAAACAACCAGTTGCTCACACAGCCGGCATATACCATTTCGCTATCAACAAGGGAAGTACAGGATGGCAGTCAGCTAAAACTTTCGCTATGCTGTCTCTCTTCTTTCATCTCTTTGTGGGGTTAATAATCTTAATCTTTAGTTACAGTTTCTCATTCAAAGTACATAATAGGCAGAATTGTCGGATTAAGACAGTAGGGTGTTTTGAGGGAGATTTGGCTGCTATTTCTACCAGGTCTAGCTACCATGTAGAGGTCTGAACTTAATTTTCATTCACATATTTACATTTCAAAAATTTAACAATCTTTTCCATAAATCAACTATCATAAACATATACACAAACGCATGCACACACACACACACACACACACACACACATGTCTATTTCATATATCTTCTTTCAATTTCTGCTCTCTGCAAATAAAATTTTTATGGATACAACTGCTTACAAAAATAGGGATTAATGTGTAATTTCTTTCTATGTTCATAAGTAAATCAATGTTTTAATGATTAGACTGAGGTCCAATACAACAGCTCTTAGAAACAGACTACATACAAATTACTTCTTCACAACTCCTGAAGCTGTTTTCTGACGGGAGGTGGGGGGGGGAGTCACAAAATTTTCATACAGCTGGAGGCTCCAATCGAAACAGGGGACCCAAAATGATAAGGTTGAGAAACGCCGTTATAAATTATGCCTAACCGAAAACGATTACAACCACATCATCCAAACAGACCGGGTGAAACCGGGCTTAGCTTCTAGTATATATATATATATATATGTGTGTGTTGTTATATATAGTTATATATGAGTGCATGTATGTATAAATAAATAAATAACAACATAGATGATGTGTCAATTCACTACAGCTGTTTCCAATGAAATTTTAATTGATTATTGGAGACATAACATCATTAGAAAAAACCATTTTCATCAGGTGAATACATGAACCACAACATTCAAAAGTCAATGGTATGTGCACCTTCATGATTCTATGACCCTTACTGGTCTGATCAATTATATATATATAAATAGGCGCAGGAGTGGCTGTGTGGTAAGTAGCTCGCTTACCAACCACATGGTTCTGGGTTCAGTCCCACTGCATAGCACCTTGGGCAAGTGTCTTCTACTATAGCTTTGGGCCGACCAAAGCCTTGTGAGTGGATTTGGTAGACCGAAACTGAAAGAAGCCCGTCGTATATATGTATATATATATATGTATATGTGTTTGTCTCCCCACCATCGGTTGACCACCGATGATGGTGTGTTTACGTCCCTGTAACTTAGCAGTTCGGCAAAAGAGACTGATAGAATAAGTACTAGGCTTCCAAAGAATAAGTCCTGGGGTCGATTTGCTAGACTAAAGGCGGTGCTCCAGCATGGCCGCAGTCAAATGACTGAAACAAAAAAAAGAGTAAAAGAGTATATATATATATATATCTTTCGTGCGGGTGACACGTAAAAGCACCCACTACACTCTCTGAGTGGTTGGCGTTAGGAAGGGCATCCAGCTGTAGAAACTCTGCCAAATTAGATTGAAGCCTGGTGTAGCCATCCGGTTGCACCAATCCTCAGTCAAATCGTCCAACCCATGCTAGCATGGAAAGCGGACGTTAAACGATGATGATGATGATGATGATACACATACATACATACACACAATGTGTATCACACAGATGCACTGATAATCATATATACATTTACCTGTGAGTATGGTATATGCAAAAACTGCATTCATGTACACAAACACCAAATTTGAACGTGTCTCTAACATCTTGATGATTGCATGACTACAGAGTTAACAATTTGTGTGTGAATGTGTCAGAGATATTCCAGTAAATGTATAACCACGCAATGAACAAAACTTTTCTATGAATGTATGAAAGAAAGACGTTTTAGCGTATATGTGATTACAAATTGAACAAAATGCTTGTGTGTGTATGTATAGTTGTATGTATTTATCTATATGTCTGTGTGTGTGTGTGTATGCATGAATAATGTTTTAGTGTATGTCTGACTACAAAAGCTACCATAAATGAAACAGCAAAAATAATGATTAGACAAAATCTCAGTTAAGAAAACAATGTAAAGATGTTATGTCACAGAAATGCAGTGAAGCAAATAGGTTATTCTTGTAGGTCGTACAGAGTAGATATTATCGCTGAATGGTGGTAGTGTTTTTTTTTTTTTTATATTTTAAAAATATTTTTGTTGGTTTTCTCTATGTTCTTGCTAGAGGTGGTGGTGGTGGCGGTTATGTTGTCGTTGTTGTTATTGGTGTCTTCATGGTAGTTAGAAGTGTAGCTAGGACTGTGAGAGTAATATCATAGAACAGTCAGCCTACTGAAATAACCTGAATCACTACGTCAACTGATATATATATATATATATATATATATAAAATATAATGTAATATAATGTAATGTTTAGCTACCTGTGTTATGGTTATCTTGTCTGATAGCATGTTGGATTAAATTCAGCTGTTGGATATCTCATTTACATTGTATTGTTATCAACAAAGGAATAACTGAAGGAATATATATATATA
>NC_068987.1:72703716-72704398 GCF_001194135.2 Octopus bimaculoides
ATATTTACATACTTTAATTTAGTTCTCAAACCTTCAACCTCAATCAATGGATATTTTCCTTCAACTGCTATTACACTGCTACAACTACTGTGAAGATGGACTTCTCTACCATCACATTTATGTAAGTTTGTCTTGCCTTTTTGTTTGTCTTCTTTAAAAAACAACAACATTATATAGAAATGAATATTTATGCATCTTTGTGAATTATGTATGTACTTATGCCTGTTTTTATATGTGGTGTTTTTATTTCCTGTTTTTCTTTGTGTGTGTGTGTTTAATTATTAATATGTATGTATATATGTGTACCTTTATGTGTGTTCACTGGCTTTTGTATGTGTGTGTGTATTGTTAAATATTTCCTGGTTCCTTAAGTGCATATCTGTCTGTTGTTATATATATATATATATATGTGTGTGTGTATGCATATATATGTGTATATATATGTATATATGCATATATATGTGTGTATATATATATATATATATATATATATGTATATATGTAGATATCATCATCATCATCGTTTAACGTCCGCTTTCCATGCTGGCATGGGTTGGACGATTTGACTGAGGACTGGTGAAACCGGATGGCAACACCAAGCTCCAATCTAATTTGGCAGAGTTTCTACAGCTGGATGCCCTTCCTAACGCCAACCACTCAGAGGTATATATATATATATATA
>NC_068987.1:72704810-72708040 GCF_001194135.2 Octopus bimaculoides
TATATATATATATATATATATATACTTAAATGTCGAATGATGAAATGAGTGCTCAAAACCACATTGTGGATATATAATTTCTTTATTTGCGAATTAAGGCTACCATTGGTTTCATGTTAAGAGAAGTAGGAAAATATCCTAGTGTCTTAATTTTTCAAGCTGATCACATGGAGAAAGGCGTTTGTTTCCATTTTAGAATGCATGTATACAGGGTGTCCCAAAAATTGTATACACACTTTAAATAATTGTAAAGTAGGTGTTTATTAAAATACATTTCATTTTCAAAATTTTGTAGAATCTACACAAATTATTTTACTGTTTTGTCAATGCCTGCTTTCAAACTGACATCTGTTTTGGTCCAAGCACTACTGACAACAGAAAGCAATGGAATCGCAAACATCACAAAACAATTCATTTGGTATTTGTGTGCATTCTTGTTCAATGGCTGCTTTCAAATCAGCAACTGTTGCAGCTTTCATGGTGTAGACTTTGTCTTTTAGGTATCCCCATAAAAAAAAAGTCTAGTAGTGTGAGGTCTGGTGAATGCGGAGAATATTCAATGAAATCTCTTCATCCAATCCACCTGTTTGGCAAGATTTCATCAAGGAGGGATCTAACATCCCAATGGTAGTGTGGGGGGTGCCCCATCTTGCTGAAAAGAAAAATCTTCATGTTCAATGTCTTCTCTAATGCTTGGCATGACAGACTGTTGCAGCAAGTTTAACTAAATGGGACCAGTCACAGTAGCGTCAAAAACAGAATGGTCCAATTAATCATCTTGATGATAAGTAACACCACACTGTAACTCCTGATAAATTAACATGATGTTCCACCATAACATGCAGATTCTCGGGTCCCCAGTAGGTGCAATTGTGGTGGTTAATTGAACCATTTAATTTGAATGTGGCCTCATCATTCCACACAATCTTTGTTGGAAAGTGTGCATCTTCTACACATTTTGCCAAGTACCACTTGCAATACTGTGCACTTCAGTCTAGATCATTGTCATTAATAGCATGGGCTAATCTTGGAACGTAGCTTTTCCATTGTCAACACTTCAAAATGTGTTGGACAGACGATTTTGAAATACCTACCTCATGACTCGTTTGCCGCACAGATTTTGTGGGACTTAGGTAATACGTTTCTAGCACTCGTTTATACTTTGTAAAGGCTGTCGATGTTCGTGGTCTTCCAGAACGCTTCTCATGGACATTTTGAACAGTTCCATCGGCTTCAAACTTATCTCTAATTCGAGTGATGGGAAGTCGCGTTGGTCGATCTGTTTGAAACTCCCTCCTAAACTGTCTTTGCAATTCAACTGCATTTTCACACCTCCAGTAGCATTTTAGAATGAATTTTCATTGTTAAAAGCTTAATCTGACTGCCATCATTAATTCCAATGGGTTTAATCAGGAAAGAAAAAACATCAATTGAGTTATCAGCTGCTCTCTGTCTGTCTGTCTGTCTGTCTCTCTCTCTCTCTCTCTCTCTCTCTCTCTCTCTCTATATATATATATATATATATATATATATATATATAGAGAGAGAGAGAGAGAGAGAGAGAGAGAGGTCCCTCTTTCCAAGTGCACATTACTAGGATGGTGACATAGTGCAGATGACTGGCTGGATGGATTCTGAGAATGTTCAGAACCAGACAGAAGGTAACCATGATGGTTCTCTTGAGGACATTTGTCTTCAGCTGTCTGGATTTACTGCTCCCAGCTATGGTCACCCAACACTGTAAAATTAACAACGGACCTTGATACAATCCAGTGAAGCTTCACAAAGAAGATTGTCTCATTGCAACAGCTCAGCTACTGGGAAAGGCTGAAACAGCTAAGACTCTACTCCCTGGAGTGGAGGTGGGAGAGGTATGCAGTAATATACATCTGGAAGATCCTGAAAGGAATTGTGCCAAATTTTGGCATTAAAATCTACACAAATGCCAGAACAGGTTGACACTGCTCAGTGCCAAAGATCCCAGCAATGCCGTCATGCTTCAAGACTAGTTACTGCAACAGTCTGGGTTTCAGGGTCCCACAGCTTTTTAATATTCTCCCAAAGAGCCTGTGGGACCTACACAAAGTGGATGTAAGTGTTTTCAAATCAAAACTGGACCTCTTCCTGTTGAGAGTCCCAGATGAACCTACCCCGTGGCAAGCAGTGCAAATGAGGGTAGCGACATCAAACTCCCTTATTCACCAAATTCCACATATTAGAGGAGGCTCTCAATACTCAATAATAACAGTGTAGCAAAATGGCAGTGCCCCAGCAAGGCCATAGCTCAGAGCTGAAACTAGAAAAAAAAATATATATATATATATATATATATATATATATATATATATATATATATATATATATATATATATATATACATACATATATATATATATATATATATATACACACATACACACACATACATACATATGTAGATACACATCCCTCTCTATCCCCTCCATATTACTTATACCCCACCACTTTTCCTTGTGGGTAGGCCTCAGTATATCTTCAATACCATTTATTTCTCTCTTTCTCTTACTCTCTCATTTTCACTCAGACTCTCTACCTTTTCCCCTAACTTTATCCCACCATTCCTCTCCTTCCTTGATGTACTGGGATAGCCAATATCTCCTTTATAGTAAGAGCACTATCTCTGTCTCTCTACCATACTTGAATGTCTTGCCTGGCACACAGCCACTTCCCTTGGTTTCATTCCCTCTCTCAGCTAAGAGGTCTTCATCTTACAAGTTAGTTGGTACCCCTGCTGGTACCATGTAAAAAAAGTGCCTGTGCCAATGTTATGTAAAAAGCACCAGTGTCAATGTTGCGTAAAAACATCTGTGCTGGTGCCATGTATAAAGCACCCAGTAAACTCAGCAAAATGGTTGGCGTTACAAAGGGCATCCAGCTGTAGAAACTAAGCCAAAACAGACTACTGGAGCTGCCTGATGCAGCTCTTTAGCTTGTCAGCAGTGGTCAAACCATCCACCCCATGCCAGCATGGAAAACAGACGTTAAATGATGATGATATAATACACACACACACACACACATATATATATATATATCATCATCATCGTTTAACGTCTGCTTTCCATGCTAGCATGGGTTGGACGATTTGACTGAGGACTGGTGAAACCAGATGGCTGCACCATGCTCCAATCTGATTTGGCAGAGTTTCTACAGCTGGATGCCCTTCCTAACGCCAACCACTCTGATATATA